>NW_023639947.1:0-11701 GCF_015228065.2 Penaeus monodon
CCCCCGTTAGGGGGATCACTTACAAAGTAGTTGGTAAGAAAAAATTATTTGTAATTCCCAGGTGTGGAAACATACTTGCCAGGTCGGGGGATAGAAAAAATATAGCTCTTTTTCCATGTGGATGGAAAAGTCCCGTTCCTAAAGATCCTATTGAGTAGGTTCAGCAGAAAGTTTCAATAAGTTGGATATCATTTGGTACAGAATATCATTACTTCCTGGGGCAGTCTAACGGCAGTCCATCTCCCTGCAAAAGAAAGGCAAGTTGTATGGAAGTCTTAATGAAGAAGGATATTGGGTGTCGTTCCTGTTCAGCCTTTAGAGTGAAGAATTGAGCAGTTTAAGATGCTCCAGAGATCACAGCCATGGTTTTAGGTACCTAATTTGCAATAATTTTCTTTTCTTTAACGATTATGCCATCTACTCTTAGAGCAGGTAGTGACACAGATATACTCTTTCTAGCGTTCTTGTGCACCTTGTCCCATATCCATTGGGACTCATAGTTATTTGCACTTAATATGATTTTCCGATGTCCCTTAAACATGTTTTTTTCTGTCTTTAACATTTCTTTAACCTTAGCAGCATTGTGAGTTGTAATGAAACACCATTTCTTGCACACACGCACACGCACGCACACGCATGTGTGCACACACACACATGTGTACAAAAGTTTTACACAAGAGGCATTACAACGCTAAAGGGGTCCGGAGTTAATTGGCTCGGGTCCTTTTGTAATGGATCAAGGACACATTGTTGGGGCGTCATTTAATCTGTCTGAGGGCAGCTTTTCCTTCTCTGACAATTTGTTGGCATTCATCTAACCACCACGGTACCAGAGCTCGACAGCTACTTTTTGGAATCGATGCTTTTTCTGCAAGGTGAATTTGTGATGTGAAGTGATCATCTGCATCTTGAACATACTAGAAATCTTTCACTGATCCCTTCATTACTGCAGTTGATCTAAATAGATTCCAGTCTGTATGTTCAAGTTGCCATCTCATCACTCCATTGGCTCACCTCCAAAAGTATTGGAAAGTGGTTGCTTCCATGTAAGTCTTCCATGACTTACCAAGTGAAATCCAACTGCACACCAGGTGTACCAGTTTACAGGTCAATACTAGAGACTGTAATAATTTGAATTTCGAAGTGTGTGGGTGTGTTAATATTCAGTGCAACTGTATATATTCTTGAGAAGGGCTCCAAGGCCCTTCCTCAAGGGTTGCACAAATTGTCTCCCCAGAGATGATGGCTGCAGCAAGTCTGTCCTCACAGCCTTCATCTGCAGTGTCATCTGCAGGTAGATGGCCTGAAATATCCTGGGGAGACGTTTACCTGTGGAAATATATTCCACAGGCTTCCTTTGGACAGGCCCAGGATTACTTTGTCTGGGCAAAGGGTGGACCTGGCTTCTAGTTCAGGGGCATCCTGTCTAGCAGCTGAGGCCTCTGTGGATGTGGTAAGAGCTGGAGCTGACACCGTTAAGGTCTCTAGAGCTTTGCCTGATGAGTCCAAAGTCCTTATTTTAGGAGGAATCTCTTCAATATACCCCTCACTCCTACTCCCCTTCTGGTGGAACAATTCACCAGAGGCAGTTTTAGCATTTGAGGACTGAGGGCGATCTTTGGTGGCAGAGTGAGTGGTGCAAAACGTATTGGAGGTTAAAGGATGATGGGAAGGAGGTCGGCTTGAACAGGCAACGGACTTACCTGGCTGTGTGAACAGCACACAGACACAACACTTTGGTTCTGTAGAACGTTTTGCTTGTTCCTAATTACCAAACTTTTATTTAAAATTTATACCTGTTACACTGTTTTGAGGAAGTTTCATGAGCTTCTTTGCAGAGATAACAGAATATTGGACCTGGACAGTTGTAATCTTGATTACCTGTTATACCACACTTGGCACACACACTCTTGGTAGTCCATTTTCCTTATAATGCCCATAACCCTGGCAGTAAAAACACTGCACAGGGTTGGGCTCATATGGCTTTACCTTCAGGTGTTACAATGCCATCTTTACCAGTTCCAGAAGGACAAATTTTTCTAAAGCTAGAAGAGCTAATGACGATTGTTTCACACCGTCACTGCTTTAAATTTCTTAAGTTCCTCTAACAGTTTCTCCTCAGAATACCTCATCATGTCTCAGGAAAAAGACAATTCCCTTTCAGTGACTGAGAGTTTTTTGAGGAGAACATGAACCATATCGCATGCAGACGATCAGTCTAGCCTGATGATGAAACTTTGACTATCAGGCTACCATCTCGCTATGGGGTGATCCGAGGATCACGTCGATACACCTCAACTGTCTTATGATGGACTTCAAAAATATCAAGATCAGTGAAGAATACAGCAACAATGGTCTTCACCACAATGTATTTGTTATATGAAATACTTAAACAAAATACTAAATAAAATTCCTTTGATGGTTTGAGAAGGACATATCTGACCTGGTCTGGGAGCCTGAAAAAAACATTCCGATTCCCGTTATTGCTCTTAAATGCTTGGAAAGGCTCCAAAATGTCAACAGGTGATGTTCAAGATGGATTGGCCAAGTGATTGTGTAGGTCGTCAGGGAGAGAGCCAGTTCTTTTCAAATTAATAGAAGGCATACAAATCAGAATTCCTCTCACCCAATATAGTGTCCAACATGGAGAAGCTATACGATGAGGCATAAATACACCCAACAGTCACAGAAGCACTGGGGAAATATACACAGGCACCAGTACTGATGGCAGTCGCGGGACCCAAGCGATGAGGTACCTGCATAACCTTAGCCATATTTGACCAGCCGATTGACTTGACCAGGCCTTGATCAAGCCACCCATCTAACCAGAATAAAGGACCAAAGAGGTGTGTTGCTAGCTGCAGGGCACAGCAGTCGGAATCGCTCAACCGTCAGGACTCCTGTTTCCCAGGATTACGGCAGACACGTGGGAGAGTTCGCCCTGGCCCAAGATGAAATGAACCAAGGGTGGGTGCACTATTCTCTCTGATAAGCCTTGGTGCACCTGGGAGCCATTTTGTCTCATCCCTCAGTCGTGACCCCTCCAGTATGGGCAAACCTCTGGTCCGGCTCACCTACTGAGGCATGGCAGAGCCCGTTAGGGTGTAATATGCTTGAATTATAATTTATATTTATCAACACTATATATTTTCTTCTTCGCCATCGTCTTTTTATCTCCCTTTTCTTTTTTTATTATTTTTCTTTCCGTTCCCCTTTATTTCTTTTCTTTATTTTTCTCCACGTGCGCGTTAACGGTTATATAAAGATGCACCAAAGAATATCAAGCTGCATTTCCTTTGATGCGGGATAATGCCAGTCAAGAAGTAAATGTAGGCAAGGGTAGTCGGAAAACAGCGGAGAAGAATGTTCAAATGTTTTATAGTGTGGTCAACAGGAGCACGTGATTGGAGAGGCAAGAATGGACATATGTTATAGCGAGTTTGTGCCAGGTCTATTTTGAGGGGATAAAGAAAATTGGCTATAGTGAAGCCGAAAAAAGTTTGGTTTTCATTTATTTAGAGAAGAAAATGAAAAAAATACGCATTTATTGAGTGTGAGAGAAATGAGGAATTTTGAAATATAGAAGAAAAAAGTAAGCAAGAAATTTAGGGAACACCAAAAAAAATCTCGTCAACCAGGGAAGGATAGATGAACTGCCAAATGTAAAGTTACACACACACACACACACACACACACATGCACACACGTGTTTGTTTTGAATATATATATAATATATTATATATATAATATATATATATATTTTATATATATATATATATTATATATATATATACACATATACATATACATATATATATTATAAAATATATATATATATATATATATTTTATATATATATATATATTATATATATATATATATATATATATATATATATATATATATATATTCACACAAACACGTGTGGGGCATGTGTGTGTGTGTGTGTGTGTGTGTGTGTGTTTGGTGTGTGGTGTGTGGGGGTGTGTGGTGTGTGTGTGTGTGTGTGTGTGTGTGTGTGTTTTGTATGTGTGTGTGTGGGGTGTATATTATATGAATATTTTTATCATATATATACATATATATTATATGTGTGTATATAAATATATATATATATATAAAATATATATATATATATATATATATATATATATATATAAACTATATAAATATTACGACATATATGACAAGACAGCCCCTATGAAGGACGGGTCAGCAAGCTGATGTGATGTTATAAAAGCGAACGTGCGGATGCAAGTATTCAGAAATACACAGATACTCACGGGTCAATCTTACATTTTCATTTGAAATACATACACAAAAACACACAACAACACACACGCGCGCGCGCAGAACGTAAGATTGACCAGTGAGTATCTATGTATTTCTAAATACTTGCATACGCACGTTCGCTTGTATAACATCACATCAGCTGGCTGACAGTCCTCCATAGGGGCTGTCTTGTCGTCCCGAAATGTGTATAAAAACATCCGGGTATGAATGCCCAATCGCTTTTCAGCTGTGATTGGCTTTTTGACGTGATTTGATGGAAAACCTTTCTGTTTTGGATTACTCGTTCTCTGTGCTTTTTAATCCCACCATTGACTAGTACTTGTGTTAATGCCTGCTGTCGTTATTAAATTGATTAACGCCCCAGGCGAAAGGATCAAAATCTCTCGAATAAACGAAAATCAGCATTCCATGATTTGATTAGAATCTTAATATAAACTGAAGGGAAAACTCAGGTATCAAAAGTTGATTAGATACAATAGTCAAGAATAATTCCTCTTAAACCCGTACGTGAAATTTTGTTTCCTCGTTTCTTTTTCTAATATACTTTTTTCACACGTATAAAAATTTATGAGTGAAATATTATTTTACAAAGATTCCGTTTCCAGTAAAGCTTTTATTATTTATTTCCATTGATCAACACTATACATAATATTTTCCTTCTTCTTCGTCTTCTTCATCTTCCTCTTCTTCCTTTCGTTATCACACATTTCTTTCCTTTTCTTTTTCTTCTTCTTTTTTATTTTGTTCTTTCTTCTACACGCGATCCTTCACGGTTCATATGAAAGAGAGAGAAAAAAAATAAGTATGAACTTATTTTGGTGCGGGATAATGCCTGTCAAGAATAAATAGGCAAAGGTAGTCAGAAAACAGCGGAGGAGAATGTTCAAATATTTTATATCGCTGTCAACTGGAGCACGCGATCGGAGGTGCAAGAATGGACACATGTTATAGCGAGTTTGTGTCAGGTCTATATTTTTTTAGGCGATAAAGAAAACTGGCTTTATTGCCACCGAAAAAAGGACAAGAAAATGGAAATAGATAAGCTTTTGTTGCGAGTGAAAAAGGTACATACAGGAGGCTTGAAATACAGAAGAATAAAGTGAGCATGAAATTTAGGGAACAGCATCTGGTCCACGGGAAAAAGATAATGAAAAAAAGTGAAAAGTTAAACGTGCAGCGCGCACACCACGCACGCACCACGCGCGCGCCAACACAACACACCACACAAAAACCACACCCACAACACACACCCACCACACCCCCCAACACAACAGAACTTTTTTGTAGACACAGTTCACAAACGTATTTTCTTGTTGTTTACAGGCAGCTAATAAATGTTTTGCTGCAAATCTGTTTCTTTTATCTTTTTATTTTTTAACTGGCTAAAAAGGGTAAAAACAGTAAATATTAAGTGTGTCGGTATCAGTATTAGCTTTTATGTATGTGTGCTTTGGTGTGTTTTTGGGTTTTGTGTGTTGTATGTTGGTGTGTGTGTGTGTTGTGTGTGTGTGTGGGGGTTGTGTTTTGTGTGGTGTGTGTGTGTGTGTGTGTGTTGTTGTGTGTGTATTTGAGGTGTGTGTGATTTGTGTGGTGTGTGTAACATATATCACATTTGTAGTACATTATTATATTATATATATTATATATATTTTAATAATAATATAAAATTTAATACTTGTAGTAATGTATATATATTTTAATTATATATATATAAAATTTAATATTATTATATATATATAATATATATTATATTATATAAATTATTATATACACCACCACACGCATTTTTTTGGGTATAATTTTTTAATATATATATATATATAATATTATATATTATATTATATTATATATTTTAAATTTTATAATATTATATATTAATATATATATATTATATATTATATATATATATTATATATTTATATATTCCCATGTTTATTAAAAATTTAAAATCGTCTTTAAAATTTTAAAGAATAAGAAACCTAAACTAATTTAAAACTTTCTTCAAAATGTGTAATACTGGATAATTTATTAATCGAAAAGAAAAACAATAAAATGTAGAAAATAAAAATTCAAAAATTTTGTTTATTAAGTGAAAATCCTAATTTTTAAAGTTCTAAACTTTGTTTAAAATTTTTGTAAAAAAAAAGAAACTGATAACTATTGAAAACTCCCCAAACCCAGAAAAAACTGCATTTAAAAAGAAAAAGTACGCAACCAAATTACAAACGAAACCCAAATCAAACGCCCCAAAAATGGGCCCAACTAAAATAAAAAAAAAGAAAAAAAGAAAAAAAAAAACACAATACAAGGATGAAAAGACGCTGAATTAAAAATAAAATAAAAGGAGGAGCGGGCGGGTGGAAATGCTGTTCACCAAGGGGTCGTATTGCCCAAAAGGGCGGGGCCGCCGCGGGGGGGGTTTTCCGCCGCCGAGAGAGATAATAAAATATTATTTAAAATTATTTTTCTATATAATAAAAAAAAATTTTATATATATTAATATATTATATATTATATATATATATTATATTCTATATATATATATATTTTTATATATTATATATATTTTAAAATTAAAATTTTAAAAAAAAATAAATTATAAAAAAATTTTTAAATAATAATAAAAAATTAAAATTATATTATATATATATATATTATAAAATTTTTATATATATATAATAAAAAATTATATTATATAAAATTTTTATATATAATAATATATTTATTATAATATATTTTTATAATATATATATATTTTTATATAAAAATTTATATAATATTATTTATATATTATAATAATATAAAATTTTTTAAATTTATATATATTATATTTTTATATATATTTTTAATATTATATTTTTATTTTTTATTTATATAATATTAATTATATTATTTAATACTACACCTACTAGTCGCCCCCGCCCACCTCTATCTCTCTGGGCGGCGACCTCCTCGCCCCGCGCTCGCCTCCCGGGGCAATCTCCCTTGGTCGCCAGCTTTTTTCCCCTGCCCGACCCATCCTTTTTTCTTATTTATATTTTTTCAGCGTTTTTTTCACCCTTTGATATTCGTGTTTTTTTTGTTTCTTTCTTTCTTTCTTTTTATTTTATTTGGCCCATTTTGGTCGTTTGATTTGGTTCCGTTTGTTGGGTTGCGTACTTTTTATTTTTTAAATGAGTTTTTTTTCCGGTTGGGGATTTTTCAATAGTTATCAGTTTTTGTTTTAAAAATTTTAACAATTTTAGATATCTTAAAATTAGATTACACTTAATAAAAAATAATTTTAAATTTTTTTTATTTTTCATTTCTTTATTGTTTTTTTCTTTTCGTTTAACTAATTATCCTATTTATCACATTCCGCAAGAAGTTAAATTTATCTGAGGTTTTTCATTCTTGAATTAATTCTTAAAAACGATTTTACTTTTTTAAATTAATACATGTATATATATTTATATAATAATATATATATATTTTATATATATATATAATTAAATCTAAACAAAGGGTTTAATATATATATATATATATATATATATATATTTATTATATATATTAATTTTATTAAAATTTTAATATATATATATATAATACCTAAAAATATGCTGTGTGTGTGTGTATATTTTATATATTATAAAATTTTAAAATATATATATTAAGATAATATATATATATTATATAATTTTTATATATATATATTTTCACTCTACAAGATTTAAATTATATAATATATTATATTATATATATTATATATATATTAATTTTACTTACACTATGTGTATATGTTACACACCACCCACATACACACCCACTCCCATACACCACACCAAAAACACACCACCACACCCACACACCACACACACCACAACACACCACACACCCACACACACACACCACCACACACACAACCCAAACACACACACACACACCCAAACCAAACACACACAACCCCACACATACACACACACACCACAAACCCCAAAACCCCACACTACTTAAATGTCTACAAATGAAAAACCCACCACTTTAAAATTTCTGTTTTTTTTCCTTTTCGCCGTTAAAAAATGAAAAGTAAATGAAACAGATTTGCATGCATACACCTTTATTTACTTCCCGTAAAAAAAAAACATAAGTTTGTGTAACTGTGTCTCAAATATGTTTCGTGGTGTTGGTGTGTGTGTTGTGTGTGGTGTGTGTGGGTGTTGTGTGTGTGTGTGTGTGTGGTGGCGCGCGTGCGTGCGTGCGTGCGTGTGCGCCTGCACGTTTAACTTTTCATCTTTTAAACTATCTATCTTTCCCAGTGGGCCAATGCTGTTCCCAAAATTTTATGCTCACTTTATTCTTCTGTATTTCAAGCCTCCTGTTGTACCTTTTTTCACTCGCAACAAAAGCTTTCTATTTTCCCATTTTCTTGTCCTTTTTTCGGTGGAAATAAAGCCAGTTTTCTTTATCGCCAAAAAAAATATAGACCTGACACAAACTCCCCTATACATGTGTCCATTCTTGCACCCCCGATCGCGTGCTCCATTGACAGCGAATAAATATTTGAACATTCTCCTCCGCTGTTTTTGACTACCTTTGCCTATTTACTTCTTGACAGGCATTATCCCGCACCAAAAGAAGTGCAGACTGATTTTTTTTCTCTCTCTTTCATATGAACCGTGAAGGATCGCGTGTAGAAGAAAGAACAAAAATAAAAAAGAAGAAGAAAAAGAAAAGGAAAGAAATGTGTGATAACGAAAGGAAGAAGAGGAAGATGAAGAAGACGAAGAAGAAGGAAAATATTATGTATAGTGTTGATCAATGGAAATAATAACTGAAGCATACTGGAAACGGAATCTTTGTAAAATAATATTTCACTCATAAATTTTTATACGTGTGAAAAAGTATATTAGAAAAAGAAACGAGGAAACAAAATTTCACGTACTGGTAAGAGGCAATTATTCTTGACTATTGTATCTAATCAACTGTGATACCTGAGTTTTCCCTTCAGTTTTATATTAAGATTCTAATCAAATCATGGAATGCTGATTTTCGTTTATTCGAGAGATTTTGATCCTTTCGCCTGGGGCGTTAATCAATTTAATAACGACAGCAGGCATTAACACAAGTACTAGTCAATGGTGGGATTAAAAAGCACAGAGAACGAGTAATCCACAAAACAGAAAGGTTTTCCATCAAAACACGTCGAAAGCCAATCACAGCTGAAAGCGATTGGGCAAATTTATACCCGGAGTTTTTATACACATTTCGGGACGACAGACAGCCCCTATGGAGGACTGTCAGCCAGCTGATGTGATGTTATACAAGCAACGTGCGTATGCAAGTATTTGAAAAACATAGATACTCACTGGTCAAACTTACGTTCTGCGCGCGCGCGTGTTGTGTGTGGGGTTTTGTGTGTATGTATTTTAAATGAAATGTAAGATTGACCATGAGTAAAACTGTGTATTCTGAATACTTGCATCCGCACGTTCGCTTTTATACATCACATCACTTGCTGACGTCCTTCATAGGGCTGTCTTGTCATATATCTCGTATATATGTATATAGTATATAAATATATATATATATATATATATAATATATATATATATATATATATATATAAAATATTAACACACATAAATATATATGTATATATATGATAACATATTCATATATATACCACACCACACACATACACCACCACACACACCCCACCACACACACCACCCCACACACCACACACACCCACACCCACACACACACACACACACACACAACAATGCACACACGTGTTTTGTGTGATGATATATATATATATTTTATATATATATTATATATATATATATATATATATATATATATATATATACATATGTACATACACGCACACCCCACACACACAAAACATATATATATTATTTATTTATAATATATATATATTATATTATAAAATATATATATATATATATATATATATATATATGTATAGGTATATGATATGTGTATATAAAATATATATATATATATATATAATATATATATATATATATATATATAATATATATATTATATATATATTCCCCAAAAACACGTGTGTGCATGTGTGTGTGTGTGTTGTGTGTGTGTAACTTTACTTTTGGGCCCAGTTCATCTATCTTCCCCTGGTTGACGAGATTTTTTATGGTGTTCCCTAAATTTCTTGCTTACTTTATTCTTCTATTTTTTCAAGTCTCCTCATTTCTCTCACACTCAATAAATGCGTATTTTTTCATTTTCTTCTCTAAATAATGAAAACCAAACTTTTTTCGGCTTCACTATAGCCAATTTTCTTTATCCCCTCAAATAGACCTGGCACAAACTCGCTATAAAAATATGTCCATTCTTGCCTCTCCAATCACGTGCTCCTGTTACCACACTATAAAAATTTGAACATTCTTCTCCGCTGTTTTTCCGACTACCCTTGCCTACATTTACTTCTTGACTGGCATTTTCCCGCATCAAAAGGGAAAAGCAGCTTGATATTCTTTGGTGCATCTTTATATAACCGTTAACGCGCACGTGGAGAAAAATAAGAAAAGAAATAAAAGGGGGAAAGGAAAGAAAAAAAAAAAAAGAAAAGGGAGATAAAAAGACGATGGCGAAGAAGAAAATATATAGTGTTGATAAATATAAATTATAATTCAAGCATATACACCCTAACGGGCTCTGCCATGCCTCAGTAGGTGAGGGCCCGGGCCAGAGGTTTTCCCATACTGGAGGGGTCACGACTGAGGGTGAGACAAAATGGCTCCCGGTGCACCAAGGCTTATCAAGGAAATAGTGCACCCACCCCTTTGGTTTTATTTCATCTTGGGCCAGGGCGAACTCTCCCACGTGTCTGCCCTAATCCTGGGAAACAGGGGTCCTGACGGTTAGCGATTCCGACTGCTGTGCCCTGCAGCTAGCAACACCTCTTTGGTCCTTTAAATTTTGGTTAGATGGGTGGCTTGATCAAGGCCTGGTCAAGTCAATCGGGTGGTCAAATATGGCTAAGGTTATGCAGGTACCTCATCGCTTGGGTCCCGCGACTGCCATCAGTACTGGTGCCTGTGTATATTTCCCAGTGCTTCTGTGACTGTTGGGTTATTTATGCCTCATCGTATAGCTTCTCCCTGTTGGACACTATATTGGGTGAAAAGGAATTCTGATTTGTATGCCTTTTATTAATTTGAAAAGAACTGGCTCTCTCCCTGACGACCTACACAATCACTTGGCCAATCCCTCTTGAACATCACCTGTTGAAAATTTTTGGAGCCTTTCCAAGCATTTAAGAGCAATAACGGGGAAACGGAATGTTTTTTTCGGTCCCGACAGGTCGATATGCCCTTTTCAAACCATCAAGGAATTTATTATATTTGTTTAGTATTTCATATACAATACATTT
>NW_023639948.1:0-7500 GCF_015228065.2 Penaeus monodon
TTTTTTATTTTACTAAAATTAAAGAAATATAATAATAAAAAATAATGTAATAAAAAATATAATAATAAATTTTGATAAAATAATGATAATATAAATATTAAAAATCATCAAATTTTATCCAAATTCTCTTTTTTCTTACTTTTATCATCTTTTATCGTCAGTTTAATAAAATTCGGGAAAATTATTACATTTTTTCCCAAAAAATTTCCCAAAATCATCAAATTAATGAAAAAAAACGTCATTTTGGAGATACTCTCAAAAGGCTATTTTTTCTCTAGATTTTGCCGCTTTTTACTTATCACATCATTTAATCATTATTGCAGTTTTAAACATCATCATTGCATATTACATTTTTTATGGCAATTATTGTAATTAGTATTCTTGCAACATAGAAAATAACAACAACAAAAAAAAGTATAATAAAAAATTAATAAAAATGATAACGATTTCTAATAACTATTTATATCATTTTTTTAATTATTATCTTTTTAAACTGTAATTTTTACTTTTCTGATAATTTTTTTTGAAATATATACCATTTAAAAAAATAATGATAAATTAACAAAAATAAAATAAGAAATAAAAAACGTTTGTTATTTGATTGTTTTGTTATTATCATAAATTTGCAAAAAAGTATTTTCCCCTGAAATAATTGAAATAAAAATAATGATGAGAAAATTGCAAAAATGATGATAAAAGAAAAATTAATGATAAGTTTATATAAGATAATAATGATGTAAGATTATAAAATGATAAACAGTAACCCGTTTAATATATAATAACAGGGAAAAAAAAATTTCCCAAAAAGTAAAAAAAAGGGCAAATCTGTAAGGCAGGGGCTTTAAACCCCGTTTCGGGCACCACCCCCGGGCCGGGTTTTTGGGGCCCATTTGGAAGCGGACTCGTGAGCGTGGGGGAACACTGTCCCCATTTGGCGCGGTTGGAGCGCTGGTGGAGATCTCCCTGGGCTCGGAAGAGATGAGTGCCCGGCCCGCGATTCTTTTTGACGCTTTGCAGGCCCACAGCTGAAAAATCTAGTCAAGCGGGCCCAACCCTGAGGACCTGCAGGGGCGCTGGCGGGGGTTTTGGTTTTCGAACCCTTTCCCTAAAGGAAACCAGTGGTTTGGCAACTGCTCAGTCCCGCCATGACCTTGGGGCGGAAGTCTAAAGGGAGAAGATAGCACGGGGAAGGTGACCCCAAGCATTTTCCCAAGGCTTGTGTTGGGGCTGGGGTAAGAAGGGACAGACGTATGGGTGTTGGGGGGATGGAGAACACGTCCTCTCAAGGAGGGATTCTGTGCCTTCCACAGTGCTGCAGGACGTGGTAGTATGGTCACCCCGAGTGCTGTCCTAAGGTGGGAATGGTAGGCAAAAAAACTGGGACAGGCTGGAGAAGGGGCCGAAACCCCCGCCCCTGGTTCCCGGCCCCGATTTGGGAAAAGCTGCCATGGGGAACCGGATGTGCAAGTGGAGGGCTCAGTAATGGGAACCCCTGCCACCTGACAGGGGACACTGGGGCTGAGAAGACCCAGTGCGGCCTGATATGTTGCCATATCGACTTCCAGATGCACCACGAGACTGGGGGTTTTCAGGGGGCATGGTAGCTAAAGGGGGACCATTGGGGGCGTTTGGCTGGGCGCCGGTGCAGCGGCTCCCGGTTATGTCCGTCTGGACACACTGCTTGCGGGCCCCTTGACCCCTGAGCAGAGAAAAGGGGGTTGTCGACTTGGGACGGAAGCGGGGAAAGGTGCACGGTGAAATGTCCCTTGCTTCCGAGTTGGGCTGCGCAGAGGTATTACGGCTGACGACTGCCCCTTTCCCCCCGGGCAAGTCTAGAACCCCGTTCGACTGTAAATATACGTGGAAAAGGGGGCCCTCGGGGACCCCATTCAAAACCGAGTGGTGATGGCGAGCGGTTGGGCGACCTTTTGGACCAGGGAGGGGTTTTTACATTTTGGTAGCTAACTTCTCGATAAGGCCCAGAAGGTGCCCCTGGTGCAAAGCGGGGCACTTGTAAGGAAGTGGAGATCCAGAAGATTGCGGGAGCGAGGTTTTTTGGGTTTGGTGTGGGCCTTGCCTGATTTCCTCGAAGATTTTGGCCACCGGGCGCCATAACCTGGTGGAGGTGCCCGACAGGGGTGGGGAAGCTCAAAGGGAGCCGGCCATCCATGAAGGGGAACCCATGACCGGGGCTGAGGGAAATGAGGTACAACATAGTTACAGAGGTGGCTGCATAAAACCCCCCTCGGGAACGAGGGCTCTCGCCCCCAAACTACAAACCCCTGGGAGGGGCCATACAGTGGTAGCGGCCTCTCTATTTTCACCTATCAATTCGCGAGGGCGAAAAAGACCCTCGTTGCCACGTGGGGCCGGCTGTGGCTTTCCCATGGGCCAGAAAATACTCCTGGGGGCCATGGTAAAAAGAAAATAATTTTGCCCCGTAGCGGGATGAGGAAATGGCGACGCTGCCGATGGGACGAGCATTTTTGGGCGGTGAGGGCGATGCAGCGACGTTTAAAGGTGACCTGAGCCAGGGCTTGGGACAGAGATACCCCCCCTGGGTGCCCTGCCAATCTACCCCGCCCCCACCTCCTCCAAAAAAACCCCGCAGAGCGAAGAAGCCCGCTGGATGAAGATTTTGTTTTCTGAAACTGATTTTTTTAAATTTTTTGTATTTGTTTTGGTTTGATATGCAAGCAGACGGGCGCTGCGATAGGGGGGATGTGACGCCCCGGGGTTTTTTTTCCCCTTTTGAAACATGTGTTAAAAATGAAAAGGTACTGGGATTTTTAAAATGAAGGGGGTGGCAAACATGACGCAGCTGGGGTTTAGCGGGGGGCGGGGGAACAAGCCAAGAGAGACGGATTGGGTGGCCCTGTGAAGACCTGTGGTGCCTTTTTGACCGATATACTTTGTGTTTTCTCTGTTTTTAAGCTTACGTGCAGTGTGACATGCTGGTTTTCCCCCTGTTTGTGCCTATAGAAAAGTGTACGGGTAAATCTTGGTAAATAAGGAAAGACTGTCATTTGTGTTTTTTTCGTGCCCTGCCCCCCGCCCCTTGGCGTTTTTCCCCTGTGGGTTTTTGGCCTTGGGGCTGGGGCCTCTTTGGGGCTGTTTAGTGTTCACGACCCCGTGGAAGCACCCGTCTGCCCAGCTGCCGTGTTTGGGGCAGAGAGACGAGGGGCCGGCGAACTTTTATTATTATTATTTATATTATTATATTATTTTTTATTATTTTTATTATTGTTATTGTTGTTTTTGTTTTTTTAGTTTTCTCATTATCATTACAATTATTTTTATTATCATTAGTTTATTTTTATTATTATCAAATTTTTATGATTAAAGGGGTTATGATTGTGTGTGATGAGATTTGGGTGATGATGATGAGATGAGTAAATTTATTTTATTATTATTATTATTATTTTTATCATTATTATTATTATTTTTATTATTTTAAAAATTTTTATATCATTATTTTTATTTTTATTTTTATCATTATTATTATTTTTATTATTATTATTATTATTATCACATATTGTTTTATTAATTTTTATATTACTTATTTATTAGTATTATTACATAGAAGTCTATTGTAAATGTAATAATAAAATAATAGTAAAAAATAATAATAATTTTATTTTATATTGTTTGTTTCTTATCATTCTTTATATCTTATTTTTTATTATAAAGTAATAAAAAAAATAATGATTAAATAATTTTTTTTAAAATCTTATTATTTTTATTTTTATTGTTATCTTAATTTATACTATTATTTTTATTATTTAAATTACAAAAAAAAAAATAAAATCCAATAAATTGCAATAATAAATAAAAAAATGATATTCATGATAATAATTGCAAAAAGAAAAGAGGATAAATAATTGGAAAATGATTTGATAACGATGATAATTATAAAACGATGATAAAATGAAATAAAAAACATATTATTATTATTATTTTTATTTTTATTACATTTTTTATTTTTATTTTTTAATAATATTTTTTTAATTATTATCATTTTTATTATTATCTTTTTACATTATTTTTAATGCTTTGTTTTTTATTTTTATTATTATTTTTATTTTTAAAATTTTATTATCATTATATTACTATTATTACATTATTTTTATTAATGCTATTATTATTATTAAAAATATTAAAATAAAAAATAATAAAATAATAGCATTAAAAAAATAATGAAAATAATAAAATGAAATGATAATAAATAATAAATCATAATAAAAATAATAACAATGCTTTAATAAATAATAAATAAAAAATAATAAAAATGAAATAAAAAAATAATTTTATTAAAAAATAATAAAATAATGTAAAAATAATAATAATAAAATAAAATTATTTTATTATTATCTTTTTATCATCTTTACATAATTTCTCGTTATAAACATTATCATTTTATTATCCTCTTTATCTTTTTGCAATTTTACATAAATACATCATTATTTCTTTATTTTTTGAAATTATTTGGAGTTATTTTTTCTTTTAATTTTACAAATAAAAACAAAAATATCAATTAAGATAAAATAAAAATACAATAAAAACGATTTTATAAAAATTATTTTATCATTATTTTTTTATTTCGTTATAATAAAAAATATAATAAGAAAATGATAAGAACACAATATCAAAATAATATTATTTTTATTTATCTTTATTTTTTGTTATTATTACAGTACAATGACTTCTATGTAATAATATAATTTTGTAATATAATAATAATAAGAACAATCTATGAATAAAAATAATAATAAAAATAAAATTAATAATATTTAATAAAAATAATTTAATGTATAAAAATTTTTTAATAATATAATAAAAAAAATAATAAAATAAAAATAATAATATAATAAAATAAAATGATAATAATAATAATGATAACATAATAATAAAAATAAAAAAATAAAAATTATCATCTCATCATCATCATCACATCATATCATCATCATCACAATCATAACCCTATTAATCATAATAATTGAAAATAATAAAAATTTAAAATAAAAAATAAAAATAATGAAAATGATAAGATATAAATCAACAACACAAAAACAATAACAATAATAAATATAATAATAATAATAATAAAAATAATAAATAAAAATAATAATAATGTTACCCCGGCCGCCCTCTCTCTGCCACCAACAGGCAGGCTAGGAGACGGCTGTATCCACAGGTCGGAACACTGAACACTCCAAAGCACCGCACCACAGCGCCCCCGAACCCAGAGAGGAAACCCCAAGGGGCAGGCGGGGCCGAAAAAAACACAAAATGACGTTTTTCCCTTTATTTACACAAGTTTTTTCCTTACATTTTTAAATGGGCCAAAATACGGGGAAACCGCTGTCACACGCACGCTAAGTTTTAAAACAGAGCAACCCAAAAAGTTAATCAGGCCCAAAAAAGGCACACACAGGTCTTAAGGAGCGCACCCATCCGTCTCTTTTGGCTTTTTTCCGCTCCTCCGCTCACAGCCAGCTGCGTCATTTTTTCCCAGGTCCCTTCATTTTAAACCTCCCTCATCCTTTCATTTTAACACATTTTTCACACAGAACAAAGACCCCGGGCGTAGCCTATCCCCCCCTATCAAGCAGACGACCCGTCTGCTCTGTCATTCAAAAAACCTGAAACAACTACAAAAATTTAAAAAAAATCAGTTCTCGAACCAAAATTTTCATCCAGCGCGTTTCTTCGCTTCGCTGGGGTCTCTCTGAGGGGTGTGGGGGGCGTAGTTTGGGCAGTGGCACCCAGGGGGGTATCCCTGCCCCAAAACCCGGGGGTCATTGTCACCTTTGATTTTGCTCTCGCCCTCCCCGCCCAAAATGCTCGTCCTCATCCGGTCGCTGCCAGCCTCATCGCCGTCGGGGCTAACTTCATCTTTTTTTTCACCATGGCCCCAGGAAGTTTCCGGGGGGGGGGGGGGGGCCCAGGTAACGCCACAGCCGGTCCACGTGGACAACGGGGGGGTCGTTTTCGCCCTCTGCGAATTCGATAGGTACATAGAGAGGGCCGCTACCCCGTGTATGGGCCCCTCCCCGGGCTCTGTAGCTTCGGCGAACCCTCGCTTTCCGACGCGGGTTAGCAGCCAAACCCCCTTACCTATGTTTACCCCCACTTCCCCATGCGCCGGTCATAGGTCTCCTTTATGGGTGGCCGGCTACCTTGAGCTTGCCACGACTCGTCGGTGCACCCCACCGGTAGTGGCGCTCCGGGGGGCCAAGTCTTCGAGGAAGTAGGCAACGGGGCCCCCCACCCAAACCAAATCCTCCTCCCCGAATCTTTTCCACTTCCTTACAATGCCCCGCTTTGCACCCGGTGGGGACCTTTTGGGCCTTTTCGGAGAATTACTACCAAAACTGTAATAACCCCTCCCCTGGGCCAACAAGGCCCCCCCAACCGCTACCCCCTCACCACGCGGGGTTTTAATGGGCTCCACAGGCCCTCTACTCCACGAAACATCTTGACATCGACACCGGATTCTAACTCTGTCCTGGGGGGAAGGTGCAGTCGCTCAGCCGAACTACCTTGCCCCCAGCCTCTCTGGAAACAAGGGACTCTCACCGTGCCCTTCACCGCTTCCGTCCAAGGTCACCCCCGCCTTACTCGCGTCAGGTAGTCAAGGCCCCAACAGTCTCGTTCCCAAACGGGGCCCCAACACCGGGAAAACCCCTGCACCGTGCTGCCCACGCCAAAACGACCCTCAACTGGTCCCTTTAGCTGCACACAATGCCCCGTGACACCAACACCTTGGTGCATTGGGAATCGCATAGTGGCCAACAATCAGGCCACTAGGTCTTCTCGCCCCCGGGTTTTCCCTGTCAGGGGGGCAGGCTTCCATTACTGAGCCCCCCACTTGCATCATGCCGGGTTTGTGGCAGCTCCCCCGTCGGGCCCGGGAACCCGGGCGGCGGGTTTTGCCCCCTTCTCCAGCCTGTCCGAGTTTTCCGCCGTACCCTTCCTTAGCCTTGGCTGCACCGGGTGGTGCCATATCTACCCACCTTGCGCACTGTGGAAAAGGGATCAAATCCTCCGCTTTAGAGGACGTGTTCTCCCCTCCCTCCCACCCACTACGTCTGTGCCCTTCCTTACCGCACCCCAAACAACCTTGGAAATGCTTTGGGGTCCCCCTTTCCCAGTGCTATCTTCTCCACTTTTGACTCCGGCCCCGAGGTCTGGCGGGGACTGAGCAGCTGGCCCTAGGGCCCGGTTCCTTTAGGAAAGGGTTTGAACTCCAAGGCCCTCGCCACGCCCTGCAGTCCCCAGGGTTGCCCGCTTGACGTAGATTTGCGCTGCTGGTCCTGCAAACGCAAAAAAATAATCGCGGGCCGGACCACGCATCCTTCCCCGCCGCGGGGCGATCTCCTTTCCGCGCCCCCAATCCCGCCAGGGGGACAGTGTCCGCCACGTCACGAGTCCGCTTCTTCAAGTGGGCCCGATTACCTCGGCCGGTGGTGGGGCCGAAACGGGTTTTAAAGCCCCGCC
>NW_023639948.1:12500-17500 GCF_015228065.2 Penaeus monodon
CACAGCAGCCTCCGTGTGGAGAAGCTCCGGTCCTGCGATCAGCCGCCTCCTCCAGGAGCCCGTCTCTCTGCGGGCGAAAATGCCTGCCAAGGACAAAAGGACGAGAACGTCTTGAGCACGGGGGAGGCGGCTGTTCGCTCGTTTAGTCGTTCGTTCGTTCACCTTTCAGTCATTCATATATATATATATATATATATATATATATATATATATATATATACATATATATATATATATATATATATATATATATATATATATGTGTGTGTGTGTGTGTGTGTGTGTGTGTGTGTGTGTGTGTGTGTGTATACACATACTTGTGTGTATGTGTGAGTATGTGTGTGTGTGGGTCTGTCTGTCTCACTCTCACTCATTCACTCTCCCTCTCTCTCTATTTATCTATCTCTCCCTCCCGAGACACGTATTAAATCTCGTTAAGTCAGGTTCATTTAGTTAAGGTTAGGTTCAGTTATGTTAAGTTAGGTTAGATTATGTTAGGTCCAGATAGGTTGGGTTTGGTTTAGTGAGATTGGGTATGGGTAAGTTTGATTAGTTGATGTATGTTGATGTTAGTTCAGGTTCAATTAGGCTATATTAGCTAGGTTAGGTTAGATTAGGTTTAGTAAGGTTAGGTTTGGTTTAATTAGGTTAGTATATTTGGGTAAGTTAGTTTTGGTTTGGTTAAGTAGTTCGTGTAGTTTAGATTAGGATCAATTTACGTTATATTATCTTATGTTATATTAGGTTATGTTAATTAAGATTAGGTTTATTTAGGTTATGTTGAGTATGATTAGGTTTAGGTAGGTTAGGTTAAATAATGATGGATTACATTTACTTACGTTGGGTTAAATAATGTAACTTAACCAAAGCTAACGTACCCTACCCTAACCTAACTAAACCAGACCTAACCTAACTTAACTGAACTGAACTAACCTAAACAAACATAAGCTAAAGTACCTTAACGAAAACTAACTAAACCTAACCCAAGCTAGCTAAATCTAACCTAACCTAAACCTAACTAATCCCAATCTAACCCAACCTAAAACATAACTAAACCTAAAGTAATCTAACTTAACCTAACCTAACCTATTTAAGCTATATAACTAAACCTAACCTAATAAGCCTAAAGTAATCTAACATAACCTTGCCTAACTAAAAGTAATCTCACCAAATCGAACTAAACCTAACCTAAACTAGCCCAAAACTAACTTATGCTATCTGAAGTATATGTAAAATATCCTAACGTAACAAACAATCTATCCTAACCTAACCTAACTAAACCAAATCGAATTTAAAATAAGCAAATCTAACGAAACTAAACATAACCAATTTTAATTTAATCTAACCAAACCATATCTTACTTTACCCTAGTATAGCAAAACTTAACCTAATCCATACTGACTTAATTAGATTAATCTAACAACCTACCGAAACCTAATCTAATATAACACAACACAATGTAACTAAACCTTCTCTGACCTAAATAAACCGAATCTAAATGAACGGAACCTAATCCAACGAAACCTGAACTATACTATACCTAAACTAACATAATATAATAGAACAACACATAGATAAACCTAAACTATTAAAACCTAATCTAACATAACATAACAGGACAAAATAACTAAACCTATTCTAATCTAATACAACCGAAGATAACTAAACCTAACCTAGCCTAACCAAATCTAACCTAACTAAAATTAATATAACCTTAACTAACCTAACGTATCCTAACCCAACTAAACCTAAGCTAGCAAAGCAAAACATAATCTATCCCAACTAAGCTTAATATAACCTTAACTAACCTAACGTATCCTAACCCAACTAAACTTAACCAAACCAAATCTAACCTATTCAAGCCTACCCTAACGTAATATAACAAAATACAACTAAACCTAACGTAACTTAACTTAACTAAGATATATAGGCAGGTGGATACAAAGATAGATACATGGGCAGGTAGGAAGGTTGACTAGCAAGAGAGATGGGTAGGTAGATAGATAGACAGATACGTATGTAGGTAGGTAGATAACTAGATAGGTAGATATGTAGGTAAGTAGATATAAATGTAGGTAGGAAGATAGGTAGATAGCCACTTAGCTAACTGGTCATATAAAGCATAGATATATACATACTTATACACACAGAAACACATTCACATATAAATAAATAAATAGATAGATAAATATATATATATATATATATATATATATATATATATATATATATATATATATATATATACATATGTATATATATACTGTACATATACAGACACACATATGGATGAATACATATCTACCTATCTATTTATCTATCACTCTATCTATCTATCTATGAGTATGTGTGTGTGTGTGTGTGTGTAAGTGTGTGTGTGTGTGTGCGCCTCTGACCCCGCCCACCTCTCATGCTGGCGCACCCCAACAGCAGAGGCTCCGCCCCCTCGCGCCTCTCTTCCCTCAGCCACACCTCAACTGGCACTAAGCTCCACCCCCACATAGAGGCTCGGCCAATGGCATTCCGAATGGAGGAGGAAGTGGGCTCGACGAGGAGGAGGCCCGCCATTGGATCATCCAGAGGAGTCTTCTCCCCATTGGCTGGAAAGACGACGCTGCTCGAGGCGCAGCCGGAGACTCGGAGGAAACAGAAGAAGGAAGTAGCCATCCAAATAAGACGAAGCAATAAGGGAAGAATGAGACAAAGAAAAAGAAGACGAAAAGGGGAAGAAGCGATCCAAATAAAATGGAACAATAAGAAGAGAATAAGATTAATAATGATAATAAGAAGAAAAGAATAAGTTGAATAATAAGAAGAACAAGGAAAGTGGAATAAAATATATATATATATATATATATATATATATATATATATATTAATTGTAAGAAAAAAACAGTACATGAAAAACAAAAAAATAAGAATTAGAAAAAAAAAAAAAAAAGAAAGTGAAGAATTTGAGAAGCAAAAAATAAGATTAAAACATAAGCTGGAAGGAAGCAAAATCAATAATTTGAGAATTGATTGCAAAATAACTAGAAATATATAATGAAAAAATGAAATAATATCTACGGTAGTAAAAAAAATCAAATAAAGGAGAAATTCAGTAATTCAGTCATGTAAAATTATAAACACGAAGATCAAAATATACAAACAAAATCAGTAATAAAAAAATGACTGTCTCTAATACAAGATGGTTTTCATGCGAGAGTCAAAAGGAAAAATACATCAATATGGCAACCAGAATGACAGAGTGAATACCAGAATGACAATATGGCAACCAGAGTAACAATATAACAACCAGAATGACAATGTGGCAACCTGAATGGCAACATAACCAGAATGGCAATATGGCAACCAAAATAACAATATGACGATGAGAATTACAATGACATGAATGACAATGTGGCAACCAGAATGGCAATATGGCAACCATAATTATGCCAATAATTTGACAACAAAAATGGCATGACAACCGGATTAACGAAATGGCACCCAGAATGATATGACAACCATAATTGCATGACAATCATAATTACATGGCAACTAAAATGACTTGACAATATGGCAACCATAATGACAATATGACAACCAAAATGACAGAATGGCTACCAGAATGACATACGTCATTTCCTGAAGTTTTCATTGGCTAGGATTTGTCGCTGTTTGCTTAACAGTCTAATCCGCTAATTTGCCAGTAACTGCCCATTCTCCATGGTGTCCAGTTCTTAGTTTTTCACACATGAAACATTTATTATCATTTCGGGTGCTATGCGTTGTACCTTTCAGTACGTTAAGATACTAAACTTATTCATTATGCTTTCAGGAAAGTTTTTGAAAGAATGTTTTCATTCATATTAAATACTAAACAGCCTATGAACATAAATGTGCAGTCGCCGACGAAGGTTTGTAAACTCTTGTCTTTCCCATCTGAAGGGGTGTGGGCGAGACCCTCTCCTTACGGCAAATTCACGGGTTTCCATATGTTGAGAATGAATGTGCGGGTTTATCAGATGGTGAGCATACACATGATCCTTCAATGCGCCGTTTGCATATAAATTCTTGCTATGACGGTTTCGGTTCCTTCGATTTGGGTGATGGGGCGTGTCTCCCACGCAAGGGTGTCGAGCACTAGCGTCACGATTTCCCGTAATTTTCAATATCCTCAAAGACAATTGACTCGCCTGAGCTCTCTATCGCTTTTCTATTTGGTGGTGTCTGATGGGTTTTGAATTTGTTACTTCCGATAATAATCATATATATTATATATACATATAAATATCTATATGTATAAAAAACACACACAGATTTATACTCATTATTATCATGATTATCATCATTATTATCGTTATCATTATCATTATTATAAATATCATCATCATTATCATCATTACTGCAATTATTATCATCATTATTGCAATTATTATCATAATTATTCCAATTATTGCAGTTATACTCATAACAACACAATAATAATAGTAATAACAATAATAATAAATATAATAACGATTTTATAATCATTATTTATATCATTATTTTAATTAGTATCGTTATTACTGTAATAATTATTGTTATAATAATTATTTTGCAAATTTTGCTACTAGTAAAAGTAATAATAATGATTTAATAATAACAATAAAATTTAAAAACATATTATAACGGCTATTATTATCATTATTATAATTATTATAATTATTATTGTTATTATTACAGTTATAATATATTTATGAGTAATAATACTAATAATAAAAAATAATAATAATATGATAATAATAATAATAATGGTAGTAGTGGTAGTAGTAGTAGCAGTAATAATAATAATAATATATAATAATAATAATAATAATAATAATATAATATAATAATAATCATAATAATAATAATATAATATTAATATTAATTTTAATCATCAAAAGTTATCAACATTCTCTTAATTCTTACTTTGATCATCATTATTGTCATGATCAATACAAGTCTGGTAATTCTTATCATTATTACCCTAA
>NW_023639948.1:20000-24197 GCF_015228065.2 Penaeus monodon
AGCCTAATGAGCCATGTGATAAAAATTCTACTCCGCATTCTGATGATGAGAGCAAGAAGTAAGATAAAACCTGAGATAGGAAAAGAACATTTTGGGTTCGTAAAAGATGCTGGCACAATGAATGCGATCTTCGTACTGAGAATACTATCAGAAATAGCTATCGAGATGCTTAAGTATTTATACGTGTGCTTTATTGATTATACAAAGACTTTTGATAAAGTGCAACATGAAGAGCTTTTCAATATGCTATGAAGTTTAGATCTGGATGGAAAGGATTTAAGAGTTCTGCGTAACCTCTACTGGGAACAATCGGCATGCATGCGAGTTCATACCCCAACATTAGAAGAGGCGTTCGACAGGGATGTGTGTTTAGCCCAGATCTCTTTAACCTTTACAGTGAGATTATCCTTCGTGAAATATCAACATTACAAAGGTTTCTTATCGGAGGCCACAACTTAAACAACTTGAGATATGCCGACGATACGGTGTTGATTGCAGAGTCAGAAGAGAATCTGCAAGAGATACTAGACAAAGTAGTTGAAGCCAGCGAAAAGAAGGGATTTACCATAAACTGTAGATAGACAGAATGAATGTTAATCAGCAAACAAAAAGTTGTTAAACAGTGTAAGATACGGATTGGTGACATCTTGATAAAACAAGTATAGAAATTCAACTATCTTGGCAGCATGATAACGGAAGATGGCAAATATGATCAAGAAATTAGAAGACGAATTGGAATGGCAAAAGCTGCATTTGAAAAACTGGGCAAAATAATGAAAAAAAAACAAAATTTCTATGTCAACAAAAATCAGAATGCTGAACTGTTATGTGTTTTTCATCCTCACGTATGGTAGCGAATGCTGGACTATTTCACAGGATATGGAGAAACGAATTGAATCGGCAGAGATATGGTTCCTCAGGAGAATGTTGAGAATATCTTGGACAGATAAAATGTCAAACCAGAAGTGCTGGAGAGAGCAGGAACAAAGCGTTTTCTTCTGAAGAACATCCGAAAAAGACAGTTGGAATTTTTGGGACACGTAATGCAAAAGGAAGAGCTAGAACATCTTAGCATGACAGGCAAGATCGATGGAAAACGAAGCAGGGGCAGACAAAGACTAACCTACACAGCAAGCATAAGCAGATGGACGAGTATAACGGAACGAGAAATTTTGAAGACCACAAAAAGACAGAAAGAGGTGGAAATCCATGATCGCCAACGTCCTTGTGGGACAGGGCACTTGAGAAGAAGAAGAATCTAACATAGCACAATGTTTCTAACTTAAACTACCCTTATGATTCTAATTTAACCTAATTTAACGTAACTAATTTAACCTAACCCAATAAACTCAACCCAACTTATCCTTATCTTACCTAACCTAACAAAAAAAAGGCAGAGAGGGATAGCAAGAACGAGAGGGAGAGAGAGAGAGTGAGGAAGAGCAAGAGGGAGTCAGAGAGAGGTCAAAAGGAGCAAGCGAAATGTCTAAGATGAAGAGAGAGAGGGAGAGAGAAACAAAGAGCAAGTGGGAAACAGAGAGAGAAGGAGGTAGCGGTAGAAAGATGGAGAGAGAAAAAAAAGAGACAGAGAGAAAGAAAGAGAGACAGAAAGATGAATATATATATATATATAATAATGATAATGATAATAATGATGATAACGATAATAATGATGATAATCATGATGATAATGATGATAATAGCAGGAATTGTGTCCATATATGATAAAAAAGGTAAAAGAAAAAAAATCCCAAAAGTCGAAAATTATTGTTATTATTATTGTTATTACTATTATTATTGTAGTTGTTATTAGTATAGTTGTAAAAATATATATTATAACTGCAATAATTGCAATAATAATTATAATAATTGCAATAATGATGATAATAATTGCGATAATGATGATAATGATGATGATAACGATAATGATATTGATAATCATGATAATAATGAGGATAATTACAGGATTTGTGTTCATATATAATTTAAAAAAAAAGGTAAAAGAAAAAAAAATCCCAAAAGTCGAAAAACGGCAAAATCTAGCGAAATATAGCCTTTTGAGAGTATACTCCAAAATGACGTTTTTTTTCGATTTCTTTGATGATTTTGGCAATTATTAGGGTAATAATGATAATAATTACCAGAACTGTATTAATCATGACAATAATGATGAAAAAATATAAAATATAACTGCAATAATTGCAATTATAATGATAATAATTGCAATAATGATGATAATGGTGATGATAATGATAATAATGATGATAACGATAATAATGAGGATAATCATGAAAATAATAATGATAAAAGAGAAAATAAAAAGATTTTTTATAACATTTGATGATAATTAATATTATTAATATTTTCATTATTATTATTATTATTGCTGTTGTTATTATTATTATTATTATTATTATTATTATTATTATCATTATTATTATTATTATTATTATTACTTTATTATTAGTATTATTACCAAAAAAAAAATTATAAATGTAATAATAACAATAATAATAATAATAAGTATACTAATAATAATAGTCGTTATAATACTGTTATTGATATTATTAATGTTATTATTCTCATTATTATTATTTTTAGCAGTAGCATAATTGCAAAAATTATTATAACATTAATAATTACAGTAATAACGATATTCATTAAAATAATGATTTAAATAATGATTATAAAATCATTATTATTGTTTTTATTATTGTTATTACTATTATTATTGTTGTTATTAGTATAGTTGCAAAAATATAAATTATAACTGCAATAATTGCAATAATAGTGATAATAATTGCAATAATGATGATAATAATTGCAGTAATGATGATAATGATGATGATATTGATGATAATGATGATGATAACGATAATAATCATGAAAATCATGATAATAATGATGATAATAACAGAAATTGTGTCCATATATAATAAATAAAAGGTAAAAGAAAAAAAATCCCAAAAGTCGAAAAAGCGGCAAAATCTAACGAAATATATTATTTTCAGATTATACTCGAAAATTACGTTATAAGGATATCTATGATGATTTTGGCAATTATTAGGGTAATAATGATATTAACTGCAATAATGATGATAATAATTGGAATAATAATTATGATAATTGCAATAATGATGATAATAATTGCAATAATGATGATAATCATGATGATAATGATAATAATGATGATAATCATGATGATAAGGATTATAATGATGATAATCATGATGATAATGATAATAATGATGATAATCATGAGGATAATCGTGATAACAGTAATTGTATCCATATATGATAAATAAATGGTAAAAGAAAAAAAAATCCTAAAAAGCGGCAAAATCTAGCGAAATATAGCCTATGGAGAGTATAATCTAAAATGATATTTTTTTTCGATTTCTATAATGGTTTTGGCAATTATTAGGTTAATAATGATAATAATCACCAGAATTGTATTAATCATGACAATAATGATGATAACTAGTGAGAATAAAGAGAATTTTGATAATATTTGATGATTATTAATATTCTTAATATTATTATTATTATTATTATTATTATTATTATTATTATTATTATTATTATTATTATCTTTATTGTTACTTTTATAATTTTATTATTTAGTATTATTACTAAAAATATATATAACTATAATAATAACAATGATGATAAAAAAATAATAGTCGTTATAATATTGTTATTAATATTATTATTGTGATTATTATCATTATTATTTTTACTAGTAGTATAATTGCAAAAATAATTATTATTACAGTAATAACGATATTAATGAAAATAATTATATAAATAATGATTATAAAATCGTTATATTGTTATTATTATTGTTATTACTATTTTATTGTTCTTGTTATTAGTATAGTTGCAAAAATATACATTTTAACCGCAATAATTGCAATGATGATGATAATAATTGCAATAATGATGATAATGATTGTAATAATGATAATAATAATGATGATAATGATGATGATAATGATGATAATAATCATGATAATAACAGAAATTATCTCCATATATAATTAAAAGGTAAAAGAAAAAAATCCCAAAAGTCGAGAAAGCGGCAAAATATACTCCAAAATGACGTTTTTTTCTTTCTACTATGATTTTAGCAATTATTAGGCTAATAATGAAAAATACCAATTGTATTAATCAAGACATCGAAATTGTATTATTAAT
>NW_023639948.1:24297-26797 GCF_015228065.2 Penaeus monodon
AAAAAAAAAATAATTATTTTTAATAAAATTTTTTTAAAATAAATTAAAAAAAAGTTTTTAAAAAAAATTTTTTTAAAAAAAAAAAATCCTCTGAACCTGAACAGCTCCATAACACGAGACCACAGCGTCCAGAACCCCAGAGGGGAACGCCAAGTGGGGGGCAGGGCAAAATAAACACAAAATGAAGTTTCCTTTATTTACACAAGTTATTTACCCGTACACTTTTCTATAGGCACAATACAGGGGGAAAAACAGCATGTCACACTGCACGATACAGCTTATAACAGGGCAACACAAAGTTTATCAGGTCACAAGGGCACCACGAAGGTCTCACAGGAGCAGCACCCAACTGCGTCTCCTGGCTTGTTCCTCCGCTCTCCTGCTCACAGCCAGTTGCGTCATGTTTGCCCAGGTCCCTTCATGTTAACACATGCCCAGGTATATTTATGTTAACACATGTTTCGCACAGAGACAAAGACCCACTGGCGTTAGCACTATCCCCCCCCTAATCAAGCAGACGACCCGTCTGTCTGACATACCTAAACCTGAAACAAACTCAGAAAATTTAAATAAAAAATAGTCCTCAGGAACAAACAAAATTCTTTCAAACAAAAAGTAACCGTAATTGTAAATCAGTTCTCAGAAACACAAAAATCTTTCATCCAGCGCGGCTTTCTTCGCTCTCGCTGGGGTCGCTCTGGAGGAGGTGTGGGCGGCGGTAGATTGGCAGTGGCACCCAGAGGGGTATCTCCTGCCCCAAGACCTGGCTCATGGTCACCATTGACGTCTGTTGCATCGCCCTCACCGTCCAAATGCTCGTCCTCATCTCGGTCAGCGTCTGCACGTCCTCATCGCCGCTACTGGGGCTAACGTCATCTTCTTTTTCACCATGGCCCCAGGAGTAGCTTCCTGGCCCATGGTAATGCCACAGCCGGTCCACGTGGACAACAGACGGTCGTTTTCGCCCTCTGCGAATTCGATAGGTGACATCAGAAAGGGCCGCTACCACCGTGTATGGCCCTTCCCAGGGGCTCTGTAGCTTCGGCGAGAGCCCTCGCTTCCGACGCGGGTTATGCAGCCACACTCTGTCACCTATGTTGTACCTCACTTCCCTCATGCGCCGGTCATAGGTCTCCTTCATGGCATGGCCGGCTACCTTGAGCTTGCCACGACTCGTCGGTGCACCTCCGCCAGGTTAGCGGC
Organism: Penaeus monodon; assembly: GCF_015228065.2. NCBI lineage: Eukaryota > Metazoa > Arthropoda > Malacostraca > Decapoda > Penaeidae > Penaeus > Penaeus monodon. The sequence continues at coordinate 25,501 of NW_023639948.1, forward strand.
GCTCCGGTGCGCCAAGTCCTCGAGGAAGTCAGGCAACGGCCCCACACCAACCAACTCCTGCTCCCCGACGACTCTTCTGGATGCTCCACTTCCTCACAAGTGCCCAGCTTTGCACCAGCTGGCACCTTCTGGGCCTTATGGAGAAGTTAGCTACCAACACTGTAACTAACCCCTCCCTGGTCCAACAAGGCTCCGCCCAACCGCTACGCCATCAGCCAGCTGCAGGTTTTGAATGGGCTCCACGAGGCCCTCTACTCCACGCATCACTCTTGACAGTCGACACCGGATTCTAGACTCTGTCCTGGGGGCAAGGTGCAGTCGCTCAGCCGTAACTACCTCTGCACGCCAACCTCTGGAAGCAAGGGCACATCTTCACCGTGCACCCTCACCAGCTTCCGTCCAAGGTCGACAACACGCCTTACTCTGCGTCAGGTAGTCAAGGCCCAGCAAGCAGTGCTCGTCCAGATCGGCCACATACACCGGCAGCCGCTGCACCGTGCTGCCCACGCCAATACGAGCCTCCACTGGCCCCTTGAGCTGCACACAATGCCCGTGACACCACACAGTCTCTGTGGTGCGTCTGGAAGTCGCATAGTGGCCAACATATCAGGCTGCACTAGGGTCTTCTCAGCCCCAGTGTCCACTGTCAGGCGGCAGGTTCCCACTACTGAGCCCTCCACCTGCATCTGCTGGTTCGATGGCAGCTTACCCCAAATCGGGGCCCGGGAACGAGGACGGCTGGGTTGGCCCCCTTCTCAGCCGTCCGAGTTTTCCGCCTGTACCACTTCCTTAGCATTAGGACATGCACTCGGAGGGTGACCATACCTACCACAGTCCTTGCAGCACTGTCTGGAAGGCATCAGAATCCGTTCGCTTGAGAGGAGAGGTTCACTCCCTCCAACACCGACTACGTCCTCGTGCCCTTCCTTACCGCTAGCCCCAACACAAGCCTTGGAAAGTGCTGGGCTCACCTTCACAGTGCTATCCTTCTCCACTTTGACTCCGGCCCCAGAGGTCATGGCGGGACTGAGCAGCTGGCCCTAGGCCACTCGGTTGCCTTAGGAGGCTCGAACTCCCAAAGGCCCTCGCCAGAGCACCCTGCAGCTTCCTCAGGGTGTGCTGCTTGACCGTAGATTCTGCAAGCTGCTGGTCATGCAAAGCGTCAACAAAGTAATCAGCGGGGCCAGGACCACGATTTCATCTCTTCCGCAGCCGCAGGGTACGATCGTCCTTACCAGCGCCTCCACATCCTGCGCCAGCTGAGGACCAGTGTCTCGCCACGCCTCACGAGTCCGCT
>NW_023639948.1:31797-43917 GCF_015228065.2 Penaeus monodon
AAAAATAAATAAATAAATAAAAATATATATATATAAAGAAAGTAGTAGTAGTAACAATATTAATGATAATAATGATAATAATAATGATAATACAATGAAATGATAATAGTAATGGATTTGGGAATAATAGTAATATGTTTGGGGATAATGATATGGGGAAAGATGATGTTGTTTTTTGATAACAACAATAATAATGATAACTATATCAAGCATTTCAAATTTACGATATTTCCTTGGAATATAGAGAAGCAGAGGGAACGGTATAAAAAAGAGACAGAGAAATATGAAGAGGGAAAGAAGAAAAATTATATATAAAATATTAATAATATATATATATATATACAAAGATAAAGAAGAGAGAAAGAGAGCGATAAAGAAGAGAGACAGAGAGAAGGAAAGGAGAGAGAAAGGGAAAGAGGAGAGAAAAGAAAGAGAGAGAGACTGAGGAGTGAATAGCGATACGGAAAAATGAAAAATCAAGAGGGTAGGAGAGAGAGAAAGGGAGAAAGAGAATGATAAAGAGAAAAGTGAGAGCAAGAGAATTGAAGAGAGAAAGAGAAGGAAAAAGGGGGAGAGACGGGGGTGGGGAGCGAGGGAGTACCGGAGGCAGAGGCCTTTCGCTAGCGCGGGTTTTGGGGCAGCGGTGCAGACCCGCGGGGGCACAGCAGCCTCCGTGTGGAGAAGCTCCGGTCCTGCGATCAGCCGCCTCCTCCAGGAGCCCGTCTCTCTGCGGGCGAAAATGCCTGCCAAGGACAAAAGGACGAGAACGTCTTGAGCACGGGGGAGGCGGCTGTTCGCTCGTTTAGTCGTTCGTTCGTTCACCTTTCAGTCATTCATATATATATATATATATATATATATATATATATATATATATATATATATATATATATATATATATATATATATATATATATATATATATATATATGTGTGTGTGTGTGTGTGTGTGTTGTGTGTGTGTGTGTGTGTGTGTATACACATACTTGTGTGTATGTGTGAGTATGTGTGTGTGTGGGTCTGTCTGTCTCACTCTCACTCATTCACTCTCCCTCTCTCTCTATTTATCTATCTCTCCCTCCCGAGACACGTATTAAATCTCGTTAAGTCAGGTTCATTTAGTTAAGGTTAGGTTCAGTTATGTTAAGTTAGGTTAGATTATGTTAGGTCCAGATAGGTTGGGTTTGGTTTAGTGAGATTGGGTATGGGTAAGTTTGATTAGTTGATGTATGTTGATGTTAGTTCAGGTTCAATTAGGCTATATTAGCTAGGTTAGGTTAGATTAGGTTTAGTAAGGTTAGGTTTGGTTTAATTAGGTTAGTATATTTGGGTAAGTTAGTTTGGTTTGGTTAAGTAGTTTCGTTAGTTTAGATTAGGATCAATTTACGTTATATTATCTTATGTTATATTAGGTTATGTTAATTAAGATTAGGTTTATTTAGGTTATGTTGAGTATGATTAGGTTTAGGTAGGTTAGGTTAAATAATGATGGATTACATTTACTTACGTTGGGTTAAATAATGTAACTTAACCAAAGCTAACGTACCCTACCCTAACCTAACTAAACCAGACCTAACCTAACTTAACTGAACCTGAACTAACCTAAACAAACATAAGCTAAAGTACCTTAACGAAAACTAACTAAACCTAACCCAAGCTAGCTAAACGTGAGCTAACCTAACTTAACCTACCTAATTTTACAAATCTAAACTAATCTAACCATAACTCATCTAACCTACTCTACCTAAACCAAAGTTAACTAATCAAACCTTACCAAAACTAACTAAACCCAACCTACCTTAATCTAACCTAACCTAAACCTAACTAATCCCAATCTAACCCAACCTAAAACATAACTAAACCTAAAGTAATCTAACTTAACCTAACGTAACAAACAATCTATCCTAACCTAACCTAACTAAACCAAATCGAATTTAAAATAAGCAAATCTAACGAAACTAAACATAACCAATTTTAATTTAATCTAACCAAACCATATCTTACTTTACCCTAGTATAGCAAAACTTAACCTAATCCATACTGACTTAATTAGATTAATCTAACAACCTACCGAAACCTAATCTAATATAACACAACACAATGTAACTAAACCTTCTCTGACCTAAATAAACCGAATCTAAATGAACGGAACCTAATCCAACGAAACCTGAACTAACTATACCTAAACTAACATAATATAATAGAACACAACATAGATAAACCTAAACTATTAAAACCTAATCTAACATAACATAACAGGACAAAATAACTAAACCTATTCTAATCTAATACAACCGAAGATAACTAAACCTAACCTAGCCTAACCAAATCTAACCTAACTAAAATTAATATAACCTTAACTAACCTAACGTATCCTAACCCAACTAAACCTAAGCTAGCATAAAATAACATAATCTATCCCAACTAAACTTCAGCTAACCTAACCAAAACCAACCTACCTAACTTAAATAAAACTAACCTAACCTAACCTAACCTAACGAAACTTAACCAAACCAAATCTAACCTATTCAAGCCTACCCTAACGTAATATAACAAAATACAACTAAACCTAACGTAACTTAACTTAACTAAGATATATAGGCAGGTGGATACAAAGATAGATACATGGGCAGGTAGGAAGGTTGACTAGCAAGAGAGATGGGTAGGTAGATAGATAGACAGATACGTATGTAGGTAGGTAGATAACTAGATAGGTAGATATGTAGGTAAGTAGATATAAATGTAGGTAGGAAGATAGGTAGATAGCCACTTAGCTAACTGGTCATATAAAGCATAAGATTATACATACTTATACACAAGACACACATTCACATATAAATAAATAAAATATATATATATATATATATATATATATATATATATATATATATATATATATATATATATATATATATATACATATGTATATATATACTGTACATATACAGACACACATATGGATGAATACATATCTACCTATCTATTTATCTATCACTCTATCTATCTATCTATGAGTATGTGTGTGTGTGTGTGTGTAAGTGTGTGTGTGTGTGTGCGCCTCTGACCCCGCCCACCTCTCATGCTGGTCGCACCCCCAACAGCAGGAGGCTCCACCCCCTCGGCGCCTCTCTTCCCTCAGCCACACCTCCAACTGGCACTAAGCTCCACCCCCACATAGAGGCTCGGCCAATGGCATTCCCGAGATGGAGGAGGAAGTGGGGCTCGACGAGGAAGGAGGCCCGCCATTGGATCATCCAGCAGGAGTCTTCTCCCCATTGGCTGGAAAGACGACGCTGCTCGAGGGCGCAGCCGGAGACTCGGAGGAAACAGAAGAAGGGAAGAAGCCATCCAAATAAGACGAAGCAATAAGGGAAGAATGAGACAAAGAAAAAGAAGACGAAAAGGGGAAGAAGCGATCCAAATAAAATGGAACAATAAGAAGAGAATAAGATTAATAATGATAATAAGAAGAAAAGAATAAGTTGAATAATAAGAAGAACAAGGAAAGTGGAATAATAATATATATATATATATATATATATATATATATATATATATATTAATTGTAAGAAAAAAACAGTACATGAAAACCATAAAATTAAGAATTAAGAAAAAAAAAAAAAAAAGAAAGTGAAGAATTTTGAGAAGCATAAAAATAAGATTAAAACATAAGCTGGAAGGGAAGCAAAAATCAATAATTTGAGAATTGATTGCAAAAATAACTAGAAATATATAATGAACAATGAAATAATATCTACGGTAGTAAAAAAAATCAAATAAAGGAGAAATTCAGTAATTCAGTCATGTAAAATTATAAACACGAAGATCAAAATATACAAACAAAATCAGTAATAAAAAAATGACTGTCTCTAATACAAGATGGTTTTCATGCGAGAGTCAAAAGGAAAAATACATCAATATGGCAACCAGAATGACAGAGTGAATACCAGAATGACAATATGGCAACCAGAGTAACAATATAACAACCAGAATGACAATGTGGCAACCTGAATGGCAACATAACCAGAATGGCAATATGGCAACCAAAATAACAATATGACGATGAGAATTACAATGACATGAATGACAATGTGGCAACCAGAATGGCAATATGGCAACCATAATGACAATATGACAACCAAAATGACAGAATGGCTACCAGAATGACATACGTCATTTCCTGAAGTTTTCATTGGCTAGGATTTGTCGCTGTTTGCTTAACAGTCTAATCCGCTAATTTGCCAGTAACTGCCCATTCTCCATGGTGTCCAGTTCTTAGTTTTTCACACATGAAACATTTATTATCATTTCGGGTGCTATGCGTTGTACCTTTCAGTACGTTAAGATACTAAACTTATTCATTATGCTTTCAGGAAAGTTTTGAAAGAATGTTTTCATTCATATTAAATACTAAACAGCCTATGAACATAAATGTGCAGTCGCCGACAAGGTTTGTAAACTTTGTCTTTCCCATCTGAAGGGGTGTGGGGGGGGAGACCTCTCCTTACGGCAAATTCACGGGTTTTCCATATGTTGAGAATGAATGTGCGGGTTATATCAGATGGTGAGCATACACATGATCCTTCAATGCGCCGTTTGCATATAAATTCTTGCTATGACGGTTTCGGTTCCTTCGATTGGGTGATGAGCGTGTCTCCCACGACAAGGGATGTCGAGCACTAGCCGTCACGATTTCCCGTAATTTTCAATATCCTCAAAGACAATTGACTCGCTGAGCTCTCTATCGCTTTTCTATTGGTGGTGTCTGATGGATTTTGAATTGTTACTTCCGATATATAAATCATATATATTTATAATACATATAAATATCTATATGTATAAACACACACACAGATTGTATCTCATTATTATCATGATTATCATCATATTATCGTTTATCATTATCATTATTATAAATATCATCATCATTATCATCATTTACTGCAATTATTAGTCATCATTATTGCAATTATTATCATAATTATTCCAATTATTGCAGTTATACTCATAACAACACAATAATAATAGTAATAACAATATAATAAATAATAACGATTTTATAATCATTATTTATATCATATTTTAATTAGTATCGTTATTACTGTAATAATTATTGTTATAATAATTATTTTTGCAATTATGCTACTAGTAAAAGTAATAATAATGATAATAATAACAATAATATCAATAACAATATTATAACAGCTATTATTATCATTATTATTAATTATTATAATTATTATGTTATTATTACAGTTATAATATTCTTATGGTAATAATACTAATTAATAAAAAATAATAATAATAATGATAATAATAATAATAATGGTAGTAGTGGTAGTGTAGTAGCAGTAATAATAATATAATAATATAATAATAATAATAATAATAATAATAATAAATAATAATAATAATAATGATAATATTAATATATTTAATAATCATCAAAAGTTATCAACATTCTCTTAATTCTTACTTTGATCATCATTATTGTCATGATCATACAAGTCTGGTAATTTTATCATTATTACCCTAATAATGCCAAAATCATCATAGAAATCGAAAAAAAAAGTCATTTTTGAAATATACTCTGAAAAGGCTATATTTCGCTAGATTTTGCCGCATTTTCGACTCTTGGGGATTTTTTTTTTACCTTTATTTATAATATATGGACACAATCCCGTTATTATCATCATTATTATCATGATTATCATCATTATTATCGTTATCATCATCATAATCATCATTATCATCATTATTATCGTCATTATTGCAATTATTATCACCATTATGGAATGACTGCAGTTATAATGTATATTTTTGCAACTATACTAATAACAAAACAACAATATAGTATTCCTGTTATTATCATCATTATTATCATGATTATCATCATTATCATCGTTATTATCATCATTATCATCATTATTGCAATTATTATCATCATTATTTGAAATATTATCATCGTTATTGCAATTATTATTATCACTATTGCAATTATTATTATCACTATTGCAATTATTATCATTATTATTGCAAGTTATTGCAGTTATTAATGTATATCTTAGCAAACTATATTAATGACAACAATAATATTAGTAATAACAATAATAATTATAATATCTTTTTTGGTATAATACTAATAATAAAAGTAATAATAATAAAATGATAATAATAATAATAATAATTAATAATAATAATAATAAATAAATAACAACAACATAATAAGTATAATAATATTAATAATAATAATAATGATAATAATGATAATAATAATAATAATAATAATTAATAAGAATAATAATAATAATAACAACATTATAATAATATTAATAATATTGAGATTCACAAATGTTATCAAAATTCTCTTTAAATTCACTTTTATATCATTATTGTCTTGATTAATACAATTTCGGTAATTATTATCATTATTAGCCTAATAATTACCAAAATCATCATAGAAATCGAAAAAAAACGTCATTTTGATGTATTTGCCGCTTTCTCGACTTTGGGGATTTTTTTTCTTTTACCTTTTATTATTATATATTGAAACAATTTCTGTTTATTATCAGATTATTATCATGATTATCATCATGATTATCATCATCATCATTATATCATCATTATTACAATCATTATCTCATTATTGCAATTATTATCATTATTATTGCAATTATTGCAGTTATAATGTATATTTTTGCAACTATACTAATAACAACAAACAATAAAATAGTAATAACAATAATAATAGCAATATAACGATTTCATAAGCATTACTTATATAATAATTTTTCATTAATATCGTTATTACTGTAATTATTACTGTTATAATAATTATTTTTGCAATTATACTACTAGTAAAAATAATAATAATGATAATAATCACAATAATAATATTAATAACAATATTATAACGACTATTTTTTTTATTATCATTGTTATTATTATAGTTATAATATATTTTAGTAATAATACTAAATAATAAAATTATAAAAGTAACAATAAAGAAAATAATAATGATAATAATAATGATAATAATAATAATAGTAATAATCATCATCATCATCATCATCATCATCATCATCATCATCATCATCATCATCATCATCAAATATTATCAAAATTCTCTTTATTCTCACTGGTTATCATCATTATTGTCATGATTAATACAATTCTGGTAATTATTATCATTATTAACCTATAATTGCCAAAATCATTATAGAAATCGAAAAAAACATCATTTTAGATTATACTATCAATAGGCTATATTTCGCTAGATTTTGCCGCTTTTTGGGATTTTTTTTTTCTTTTACCATTTATTTATCATATATGGATACAATTCCTGTTATCATGATTATCATCATGATTGTCATCATTATTATCATTATCCTCATGATTATCATCATTATTATCATTATCATCATGATCATCATCATTATTATCCTTATCATCATGATTATCATCATTATTATCATCATCATCATGATTATCATCATTATTGCAATTATTATCATCATTATTGCAATTATCATCATTATTATTCCAATTATTATCATCATTATTGCAATAATATCATTATTACCCTAATAATTGGCAAAAATTATCACAGAAATCCTTATAACTTAATTTTGGAGTATAATCTGAAATAATATAATTTCGTTAGATTTTGCCGCTTTTTCGACTTTTGGAAAAAAAAAATTTTACCTTTTATTTATCATCATTATTATCATGATTTTCATGATTATTATCGTTATCATCATCATTATCATCATATATATCATCATTATCATCATTACTGCAATTATTATCATCATTATTGCAATTATTATCACTATTATTGCAATTATTGTAGTATAAATGTATATTTTTGCAAACTATACTAATAACAAACAACAATAATAATAGTAATAAACAATAATAAAAAACAATAATAATGATTTTATAATCATTATAATCATTACCTTCTCTATACCAAAGCTTAAACCGAAGTTTGGAACGAGGTATATGACAGCGGACAAATCCCAGAAGATCTCAGCAAATCTATTTCATAGCCCTCCCAAGAAAACTGGCGTAATTGAATGTGAATTACACCAGAACGATTAGCCTAATGAGCCATGTGATAAAAATTCTACTCCGCATTCTGATGATGAGAGCAAAGAAGTAAGATAAAACCTGAGATAGGAAAAGAACATTTTGGTTTTCGTAAAAGATGCTGGCCAATGATATGCGATCTTCGTACTGAGAATACTATCAGAAATAGCTATCGAGATGCTTAAGTATTTATACGTGTGCTTATTGATTATACAAAGACTTTTGATAAAGTGCAACATGAAGAGCTTTTCAATATGCTATGAAGTTTAGATTCCTGGATGGAAAGGATTTAAGAGTTCTGCGTAACCTCTACTGGGAACAATCGGAAATGCATGCGAGTTCATACCCCAACATAGAAGAGGCTTTCCCGACAGGGATGTGTGTATTAGCCAGATCTTCTTTAACCTTTACAGTGAGATTATCCTTCGTGAAATACCCAACATTACAAAGGTTTCTTATCGGAGGGCCACAACTTAAACAACTTGAGATATGCCGACGATACGGTGTTGATTGCAGAGTCAGAAGAGAATCTGCAAGAGATACTAGACAAAGTAGTTGAAGCCAGCGAAAAGAAGGGATTTACCATAAACTGTAGATAGACAGAATGAATGTTAATCGCAAAACAAAAAGTTGTTAAACAGTGTAAGATACGGATTGGTGACATCTTGATAAAACAAGTATAGAAATTCAACTATCTTGGCAGCATGATAACGGAAGATGGCAAATATGATCAAGAAATTAGAAGACGAATTGGAATGGCAAAAGCTGCATTTGAAAAACTGGGCAAAATAATGAAAAAAAAACAAAATCTCTATGTCAACAAAAATCAGAATGCTGAACTGTTATGTGTTTTTCATCCTCACGTATGGTAGCGAATGCTGGACTATTTCACAGGATATGGAGAAACGAATTGAATCGGCAGAGATATGGTTCCTCAGGAGAATGTTGAGAATATCTTGGACAGATAAAATGTCAAACCAGGAAGTGCTGGAGAGAGCAGGAACAAAGCGTTTTCTTCTGAAGAACATCCGAAAAAGACAGTTGGAATTTTTGGGACACGTAATGCAAAAGGAAGAGCTAGAACATCTTAGCATGACAGGCAAGATCGATGGAAAACGAAGCAGGGGCAGACAAAGACTAACCTACACAGCAAGCATAAGCAGATGGACGAGTATAACGGAACGAGAAAATTTTGAAGACCACAAAAGACAGAAAGAGGTGGAAATCCATGATCGCCAACGTCCTTGTGGGACAGGGCACTTGAGAAGAAGAAGAATCTAACATAGCACAATGTTTCTAACTTAAACTACCCTTATGATTCTAATTTAACCTAATTTAACGTAACTAATTTAACCTAACCCAATAAACTCAACCCAACTTATCCTTATCTTACCTAACCTAACAAAAAAAAGGCAGAGAGGGATAGCAAGAACGAGAGGGAGAGAGAGAGAGTGAGGAAGAGCAAGAGGGAGTCAGAGAGAGGTCAAAAGGAGCAAGCGAAATGTCTAAGATGAAGAGAGAGAGGGAGAGAGAAACAAAGAGCAAGTGGGAAACAGAGAGAGAAGGAGGTAGCGGTAGAAAGATGGAGAGAGAAAAAAAAGAGACAGAGAGAAAGAAAGAGAGACAGAAAGATGAATATATATATATATATAATAATGATAATGATAATAATGATGATAACGATAATAATGATGATAATCATGATGATAATGATGATAATAGCAGGAATTGTGTCCATATATGATAAAAAAAGGTAAAAGAAAAAAAATCCCAAAGTCGAAAATTATTGTATTATTATGTTATTACTATTATTATTGTAGTTGTTATTAGTATAGTTGTAAAATATATATTATAATGCAATAATTGCAATAATAATTATAATAATTGCAATAATGATGATAATAATTGCGTATTGATATGATGATAATGATGATGATAACGATAATGATATGAAATCATGATAATAATGAGGATAATTACAGGATTTGTGTTCATATATAATTTAAAAAAAAAGGTAAAAGAAAAAAAAAATCCCAAAGTCGAAAAAGCGGCAAAATCTAGCGAAATATAGCCTTCTGAGAATTACTCCAAAATGACGTTTTTTTCGATTTCTTTGATGATTTTGGCAATTATTAGGGTAAAATGATAATAATTACCAGAACTGTATTAATCATGACAATAATGATAAAAAATATAAAATATAACTGCAATAATTGCAATTATAATGATAATAATTGCAATAATGATGATAATGGTGATGATAATATAATAATGATGATAACGATAATAATGAGGATAATCAGAAAATAACGATGATAATAAAAGGAATTGTGTTCATATATAATAAAATGACGTTTTTTCGATTTCTATAATGGTTATGGCAATATTAGGTAATAATGATAATAATTACCAGAATTGTATTAATCATGACAATAATAATGATAAAAGAGAAAATAAAAAGATTTTTATAACATTTGATGATAATTAATATTATTAATATTTTCATATTATTATTATTATTGCTGTTGTTATTATTATTATTATTATTATTATTATTATTATTATCATTATTATTATTATTATTATTATTACTTTTATTATTAGTATTATTACCAAAAAAAAAAAATTATAAATGTAATAATAACAATAATAATAATAATAAGTATTACTAATATAATAGTCGTTATAATACTGTTATTGATATTATTATTGTTATTATTCTCATTATTATTATTTTTGGGAGTAGCATAATTGCAAAAATTATTATAACATTAATAATTACAGTAATAACGATATTCATTAAATAATGATTTAAATAATGATTATTATATCGTTTTTATTGTTTTTATTATTGTTTTTACTATTATTATTGTGTTATTAGTATAGTTGCAAAAAATATAAATTATAACTGCAAATAATTTGCAATAATAGTGATAATAATTGCAATAATGATGATAATAATTGCAGTAATGATGATAATGATGATGATATTGATGATAATGATGATGATAACGATAATAATCATGAAAATCATGATAATAATGATGATAATAACAGAAATTGTGTCCATATATAATAAATAAAAGGTAAAAGAAAAAAAATCCCAAAAGTCGAAAAAGCGGCAAAATCTAACGAAATATATTATTTTCAGATTATACTCGAAATTACGTTATAAAGGATATCTATGATGATTTTGGCAATTATTAGGGTAATAATGATATTAACTGCAATAATGATGATAATAATTGGAATAATAATTATGATAATTGCAATAATGATGATAATAATTGCAATAATGATGATAATCATGAGGATAATGATAATAATGATGATAATCATGATGGTAATGATAATAATGACGATAATCATGATGATAATGATAATAATGATGATAATCATGATGATAATCGTGATAACAGTAATTGTATCCATATATGATAAATAAATGGTAAAAGAAAAAAAAATCCTAAAAAGCGGCAAAATCTAGCGAAATATAGCCTATGGAGAGTATAATCTAAAATGATATTTTTTTTCGATTTCTATAATGGTTTTGGCAATTATTAGGTTAATAATGATAATAATCACCAGAATTGTATTAATCATGACAATAATGATGATAACTAGTGAGAATAAAGAGAATTTTGATAATATTTGATGATTATTATTATTATTATTATTATTATTATTATTTATTATCATTGTTATTATTATTATTATTATCATTATTATATCATTATTATTTTCTTTATTGTTACTTTTATAATTTTATTATTTAGTATTATTACTAAAAATATATATAAACTATAATAATAACAATGATGATAAAAAAATAATAGTCGTTATAATATTGTTATTAATATTATTATTGTGATTATTATCATTATTATTTTTACTAGTAGTATAGTTGCAAAAATATACATTTTAACCGCAATATGCAATGAGATGATAAAATTGCAATAATGGATAATGATTAATAATGATAAAAAATAATGATGAAAAGATGATGATAATGTGAAAAATCATGATAAT
>NW_023639949.1:0-10000 GCF_015228065.2 Penaeus monodon
ACACACATACAAACCAACACACACAATACACGGCGGCAGGAGTAAGAGAGAGAGAGAGAGAGATTGGGTTATGATGGTTGTTTTGGGGGGTGGTTTTTTTGTTTGTTTTTTTTTTCGTTTTGTACACGTGGTTAATATAAAATATATAATATAAAATATAAAATTATTTTAAAATTATAATATTTTATAATATAAATATATAAAATATTATATATAAAATATATATTTAATAATATTTATATGTGGGTTGTGTTAATAATTATATATATATAATATAATTATAATATATAATATTTTATATATTAAATTTTATAAAATATTATATTATATATTTTTATATATAAATATTATATTAATTTTAATATTGTTTTAAAATATATAAAACCAAAGATAGTTAATAATAAAACAAATAAATAAAATAAACACACACAACTCACTTTACCCCACAACCCCAAAACCTTTTCCCGTCCCCGACGAGAAGGTTCAAAGCACCGTTTTTTTGGGTCTGACGATTTATCTCCATCTGGGGAACAAAGTGTGGTTGGGGCCCCAAGTTTTTTCCGCAACCCTTTTTACCATTTTTTTTTTTTGGCAAGGAAAAAATCAGGGAATTAGACCAGAATTGACTCCCCCCATGGTTTTAAAAGGAAAGTTTTTTAAGGTTTATTGCTTTGTGGCCAATAATCATGATTTTAATTTGTTTTTTGTTTTTTTTTTCTTGAAATCTTTGTAGTGATTTTTTTTTTTTTTATCATTTATTATCTTTTAACTTATTTATTACCATCCCTCATCACCATTACTATCCAAACACCCCATCACCATCGTCCATTTATTTTACATCATCATTATCAATCCATCCATCAAAGGCAGCACATTTTTTTTTACTAGCAAATTTCCGTTTTATATTTAGCTTATTTTTTGTGATAAATTTTTAAAAAAGAAATTTGATTAACAAGAAAAGGAGTGATTTTATCATTTTTTTTTTATTAAATTTTAATTTTGTTTGGTAAATTGGTCATTATTACTGTTTTTTATCAATTAGCATCCATCCCTTTTTTTTACTGTTTTTTTTTATTATCATCATTACCATTATTATCATTTTCCTATTATTATCTTTTTATTATTATCATCAATTATCAATTATGAAAATTATTATTATATAATATTTTTTTTATTATTATTTTAATTAAATTATTATTTATTATTATTTATTATTTTTTGTGTTTGTTGTTTTGTGTTTTTTTTTGTTTGTTTTTTTTTTTTTGTTTGCATTTTTTTGTTTTGGTTGTTTTTAGCATTAAATCATTACTACTAATTATTTATTAAGATAATGAAATTTATTTTTTTTATTAATTATTTATATTAATTATTAACATTTATCCAATTTTTATAACCAAATACTCCTTATTTTTTTTTACAGTCCCAGCCCCCCCCTCGTTTATTAACCTAATTTTTTTGGCATTATTTACCCTATAATATTCCTTATTAACAAGATTTAATGTGTCCTTTTTTTTCATCATTATTTACTATCATCCTCCCATTAAATTTTTTTCTGTTTTTTTTATTAACTCGTATTGTCCCCCATCATTAGTAATTAAATTATTAATCACCTATTGTCCCAATTTTTATTAATTTTTTTATCCTTATTTATCATCATTATTAATCATTGTTGTTATTTTTATTTTTTATCATTTATAATTTTATTAATTATATTATCAATTAAGTATTTATTATTACTACTACTTATTTTAACTAAATTTCATTGTTTATTTTACTATTTTATTATATTATTTACTGTTTTATTTAATCCTTTGCCTTTTTTTGTTTTTTTTTCATTATCCATTTAATCATTATCATTTATCCTTAAATAATCAATTTATCATGAATTTTAATTAAAATTATTATCATTTATTTTATTTATTATCACTAATCATTTATCTTTTTTTTTTAAATAATTTATCCTTATTTATTATTTGGTAACTAATTTTTCCCCTTATTTAATCATAAATATTTTTTTTTTTTTTTTTAATCAAATTTATTATTATTTATTATCATTATATTTATTAATTATTTATTTATTATCATTATTACCAATCATCATCATCATCATCAATCCAATCATCAATTATTAAATTATTATTATTATTTATTATATTAATTATTAATTATTATTTATTATATTTAATTATTATTAATTTTTTTTATCATTATCAAATTATCCCTCATTATTATCATTATTATCATTGTTTACTATTATCCCTTAGTCCGATAATTATAGGGAAAATCTTTAATTGTTTATTTATATCATTACCATTTTTTTTAAAAATTAATTTGTTTATTATTAAATTTTTTTATCATCTTTTACTGTTTTTATTATTCATCATTACTAATTATTATCATTATCATTTTTTTTTAAAAATCATTGTTATGGAAAATTATCATTGCTATTATCATTTATTACATTTATTATCATTATCACTACTATCATTTGTCCCCCCTTATTGCTTTTTATTATATTATTGTAAATCAATTAATTATATTTTTTACATTTTAATCATTTGTTTGTTTTTAAAATCATTGTAAGCAGTAGCATTATTTATTACTATTATCAATTTATTAATCGTTTTTTCATTAATAAATATAATAATATTATTATTTCTTCAGTTAAATAATTTTATTAATCATATTAAGTTTATTATAAATTTTTTTATTTTCATTCAAAACAAATCTTAATCATCATTAATTATTATTTATCTTTTTTTTATTTTTTTTTTCATTGTCCATTTTTTTGATTAATTTTTAAATATTTTTTTCAATTTATCATGAAATTTTTTACTTGTTATTTTTTTTTTATTTTAATATTTTTAATTTTATTTATTTTATTTTTTTTATTAATATATTTATATTTTTGTTTTATTATTATTAATTATTAATTAATTAATCCTTTTTTATTATTATTATCCATTATTATCATCAAATGATTTATTAATTATCCATTATCGTTTATTATTATTTATTAAATTGTTTTATTTTTTATTATTTTGGTTTTTTTTTTTGTTTGTTTTTGTTTTTTTATTAATTTATTTTAAATTTTATTGATATTTATTAAAATTTATTTAATCATTTTTTTTTTTATTATTATTATTATTATTTAATATTTTTATTTATTATTATTAATTTTATTATTATATTATTATTATTTTTAAATTTTATTAATTATAATTATTATATTATTATTATTAATTTTATTTTTATCATTATTTAATTAAACATATTTATTTATTAATCATTATTAATTTGTTATTTATATCATTATTAATTATTATTTATTATTATTATTTAATTATTATTATTTTATATTTAAATTTATCATTAATAATTTTATTATATTATTTATTAAATTTATTATTAATTTAAAATTTTAAATTTTATTATATTATTATTTTTATTAATTATTATTATTATTTGCTATAATTTAATAATAATTTATTGCCCTTTAATTGTTTATTATTGTTTGTTTTTGTTTTTTTTTTTTTTTTTTTTTTATTTATTATTATTTACTATTATATTAATTATTTTGTTTTTTTTTTTGTTATTATTATTGTTATTATTATAGTATTTTTTTTAATTATAATTAATCCATTTATTTAATAAATTTATTTAATTAATATAATTGATTATTTGTTTATTTGTTAATATATTATTTCCCATTATTAATCAATCATTTTTAATATTAGTTTAATTTATCATTTTATCATTACTTTATTATTTATTATTTTTATCATTAAAGTATTAATTTTTCATTAATTATCCTGTTTTTTATCAAAAATTTAATCATATTACTATTATCTTTTTATTATCTAAGCAATCACTTCATTATCATTATATTTTTAATTAATTCCCAAATTAAATCATTTTGTTTTAATTTATCAATTTTAAATAATATTATTATTTTATCCAACCACATTTATATTTGTTTTTAATTAATTTCATTATAATTGCATTTTTTTTATTCATTATTTTATCCAACAACATTTATTTATTTTTATTAATGTTTTTATTATTTTAATCATTTAATTTTTTATCTTTTATCAATTAAAATCATATTTTTTTCATTATCAATTATATCATTCCTATTAACTTTTAATTTATTATTACTTAATAATTATTATATCATGGTCCCATTAACAATTAAAGTTTTTTTATTTATTTTTTTTTTCCCCCTTTTAATATTTTTTTTATAAATTAAAAAAAATTTTTAAATCAATCCATCCTGTTTTTTTACTTTTTTCCACTTGTAAATCAATTTAATTTCTAAACATTTAATTTCAAACTTTTTTTTTTTAAACCTTTTTTTCCATTTGTTTTTTTGCAATTTATTAAAGTTTGTTCACTTTCTCGCTTGCCCTTTTTATTTAATTTTCCTTTCCTGTTGATTCGATTTATTTTTTATTGTTTTGTTTATTTTTTTTTTTTTTTTTAGTTAAAATTTTGAACATCTGGAGTAATGAAAGGGTTTTTGATTTAAATTACTAATGAAAGATTTGTTAAATTAAATTATTTTGATGAAAAGTCATGATCAGGATTGGTTATGATGATGATGAATTGATTGAAAAATAAAATGTGTGTTTGAATTGAAAAATGATGAATGAATGTGAATAATGAGAGAATGTGAATGATGTAAAATTGATGGATGGAATGAAAAATGAATGAGTACGAATGGATGAATGGGATGAATAGTTTTGATGATGATGGGGATGATGATGGTTGGGTTGAGATGAGATGAAATATGATGATGATGGATGATGAATGGATATGGAAATGAAATTATTGATGATGATGTGGTGATGATTGAAAAATGAATGAATGATGATGGATGAATGAAATATGAATGAGTGGATGGATTGATAATGTGTTTGATGATGGATGATGGAAATGAATGATGATTGAATGAAATGATTGATGAAAATGGGGGATGGTAGAATGATTGAATGAAAGGGTGATGATGATGATTGATGATGAAGAATGGAATTGATGATGAGGGGATGAATTGAAAGAATGATAAATGAATGGATGATTGATGAATGAGTGAAATGATTGATGATGATTGAAATTGATGATGAAAATGAGATATGGTGGGATGAATAATGAAAATGATGATGGATGATGAATGATTGATGATGAGATGATGATATTAAAACAATAAGAGTGAAAAAAAAAACAAAAGTAACCTGTAATAATAATGAATGATAAATAATAATAAGGAAAAATTTCCGCTACATAAATGGTTTTTTTGTTTTTCTCATAATGAATAGGGATGTTTGATATTGAATAATGAAAATAAAATATAACAATGGTAAAACAATATATGGTGGTTTAGGGGTTTATAATGATAATAATGAAAAGTAAAATAACTTGTAAATGGAAAAAAGTATAATTTTAAAAATTTTTCTCATCTTATATATTTCTAAAGATCATGTTTTCATGTCCCCTCCATTTTTTTTTGGGGAATATTTTTTTTTTGTAATTTCTAATTCTTTTTTTACAAGTTTTTTTCCACATATCTATTTTAACACACTTTCTAATTTCCCCCATTTTTACATCGCTAATATTTTAGTTTTTTCCCTTTTTCAAAAGCTTCGAATCCCTTTTAATCCACATTCAAAATTATTTTTTTTTCTTAATTCATAAGTGCGTTTTTTTTTTTCTTTTTTTCCTTTTCTTTCTTTCTTTTTCCCCTTTTTTTTTTTTGTATCGAATTTTTCCCTTTTTTTAACTTTTTTCCACAATTTGGCTTTTTTCCCTATATTTCAATGAAATTCCCTTTTTGTTTTTTTTGTTTTTTTTTTTTTCCTTTATTAACTCTACTTTTTTCCCCATATTCCCCCCCCTTTCCATTTTACCAACATTTCCCAACCCCTTTTTTCCCTCCCCCAAAAACCCAAACCCCCTTGTTTCCCCAATTTCCCCCAATTCATTTTCCCCCACATTTCCCCCCCATTCATTTCCCCCAATTCCCCCCCTCCCCCCCCCCCTCCCCCTTTTTTTTTTTCCCACTGAAAAAACCCAACCCCCCCCCCTTTTTCCCCATTTTCTTGCATTCGGGGTATTCCCCCCTTTTTTTTTTTTTTGAGGGGCCCCCTTTAAAACCCCCTTTTTTAGGCTCAGAAAAAGAACCCCCCCCCCCCCGTGTAACAAAAAGCCGCCGCCCCCGTTTTTTTTTGGGGGAACGGGTTCCCCCCCGCCCTCTTGGGAAAAAGGGGCAAAACGTTTTTTTTTTTTTTACCCCCCCCTGGGGAAAAATTACAACCTTTTTAAAAAGATCCAATTTTTCTAAAAATCCCGACTTTTAAACCCCCCCCCCCCCCGCCCTTCTTTTTTAATTTTCAAGGGGGTTTTAAAAAAGTGAAAGAAGGATGAAAAGGGTTTTAAATCCCCTTGTTTGGTTTTTATGTAAAAATACGGGGTTTTTTTTTTCCACACACAAAACAAAAACCCCAAAAACCCACACACACCAACACACAAAAACAAAAAAACCCCCCAAAAAAACAAACCCCAACCAAACACAAAATAATTTAATTTTAATATTTAAAATATATAAATTATTAAATAATAATATTATAATATAAATAAATTTATATATAATTTTTATATATATTTAAAATTATATATAAAATTATATATATTATAATAATAAAATTAAATTTTAAATTTATATATTTAATTTTATATTTATATTATAAATTCTAAAGGAAAAAATCCAGGGGGGGGAATTTTCCCCAAACTGTAAATTCCCCCCCCCCCCTTTTTTTTCAATAAATCTAGTAAAAAATTTTGTTTTTTTTTTTGGGGTTTTTTTTTTCCCTTTTAATTTTTTTCCCCCTTTTTTTTTTTTTTTTTTTTTTTTTTTTTTTTTTTTTTTAAAAATTTTTTTTAAAAAAATTTAATAAATTTTTTTTTTTTTTTTTTTTTCCCCCCCAAACCCCAAAAAAATTTTTTTAAAAAAAATAAAATATATAATAATAATTTTAAAATTTAATTTTATAATAATTATATATATTTAAAATTTAATTTAAAAAATTTTTTTTTTTTTTTAAATTTTTTAAAAAAAAAAAATAAAAAAATTAAAAATATTTAATAATATAAATAAAAATATATAATTTTATTAATATATAAATTTTTTATTAAATTTTACAAAAAAAAAAATATTTTTATATATATAAAAAATTATTTAATTTTATATATATTAAATATTTTTATATAATATTAAAAATAATTTTTATTTTTTTTTTTGGGGGGTTTTTAAAAAAGTTTCCAAAAAGGGGAAAATTTTAAATTTTAAATAATTTGGGAAAAATTTTTTTTGAATTAATAATTTTTTTTTTTTATAAAAAAAAATTTTTTTTTTTTTTTTTTTTTTTTTTTTTTTTTAAATTTTTTTCCCCCCTTTTTTTTTCCCCCTTTTTTTTTTTTTTCCCCTTTTTCCCCCCCCTTTCCCCCCCCCTTTTTTTTTTTATAAAAAAAAATTTTTTTTTTTTTTTTTTTTTTTTTTTTTTTTTTTTTTTTTTTGTTTTTTGGGGGTTTTTTTTTTTTTTTTTTTTTTGTTTTTTTTTTTTTTTTTTTTTTTTTTTTTTTGGTTTGTGGGGGGGTTTTTTTTTTGGGGGGTGTTGGTGGGGGTTGGGGTGGGTTGGTGTGTGTTGTTTTGGGTGTGGTGTGGGGGTTTTGGGGGGGGGGGGGTTTTTTGTGTTGTTTGTGTGGTTTTTGGGGGGGGTTTTTGGGGTTTGGGAATATAAAAAATATTTATATAAATTAATATTAATAATTTTATTTAAAATAATATTATATAAATTTTTATAATGGGGGGGGGTGGGTTTGGGGGGGGGTGGGTGGTTTGGGGTGGGGGGGGTTTTTGGGGTTTGGGGGGGGGGGTGGGGTGGTGGTTTGGGTTTGTTGGTGGGTTGGGGTTTGGTGGGGTTGGGTTGTTAAAGTTTAAAAATATGTTTAAAAAATGTTGTATATTTTTTTAATGTTAATGGTAGGTAATACAATTTAAAATATAAATATTAATATTATATTAAAAAAATTATTAATTATATAAAAAATATAATAATATAAAATATAAATAAAATGGGCCCGGGGTTTTTTGGGGGGTTTTTTGGGGGGGTGGTGGGGTGGGGGGTGGGGGTTTTGGGGGTTTTGGGGTTTTTTGGGGTGTGGTTGTGTGGGGGGGTGGGGGTTGGGGGGGGTTTTGTGGGTTGTGGGTTTGTATGTTAAAAAGTAAAAATTTTTTAAAATAAATTTTTTTGGGGGTGGTTAAAAAAAAATTTAAAAAAATATATTAAATATAATAAATATTATAGTTAAGATATTTTTACATTTTTTAATTTAAAAAATAAATTTTTTGCCCCTATACATAATATTTGGGGGTTTTTAAAAAAAAAAAACCCACCACACACCACCCACAAACCCAAACCCCAAAATAAATTGTTTAAAATATTAAAAATATTAAATAAAATTAATAATTTAAAAATATTAATATATAATAATATTTAAAATTTTATTAAATATAAATTATATATTTATAAAAATAAAATTTTTAAAATTTTATTAAAAATATATATAAATTTTTAAATTAATTAATAAAATTTTTATAATATTTTTAAAATATTTTGTAAATAAAATTTTTTAATTTAAAAATAATTAATATATATATATATTTTTATTATAAAAAATTTTAAAAATTTTATATAAATTTAATTATATTAATATAAAATTAATTTAATTTTAAATTTAAACACAACACACCACACCCCCACACCACACACACCACACAAAACCCACACACAAAATTAATTAAATATAAATTTATAATTTTAATAATAATATTATATTATATTATATAAATTTTTAAAATATATATAATATAATAATATTAAAATTATATTTTAAAAAATTTTAAAAATTTTATTTATATTATAAAAATAAAATATAATATTTTAATAAAATAAATAATTTTATAATAAATATTTTTAATTTTTTAATTAAAATAAATAATTAAAAATAAATTTTTTATATATTAATATATTAAATAATAATATATTTTTAAAATAAAATTAAATATAAATATATTTTTAATTTATATATAATAAATAAATTAAATTAAAATATAATAAATATTATATTTATAAATAAAAATATATAATTAATTATATAAATTAATTTTTTTTTTTTTTTTTTTTTTTTAAAATTTTAAAAAATTTTAATAATATTATTATTTATAATTTTTTTTTTTTTTTTTTTTTTGTTTTTTTTTATATTTTAAAAAATATTTAATAAAATAATTTAATTTTATAAAAATATTATATAATTATATTTTAAAAATATTTATTTTATAATTTTAATATATAAATAAAATAATTATATTATTTAAAATTTTTTTTTTAAATTTTTTTTTTTTTTTTTTTTTTTTTTTTTAAAATTTTATTAATATAAATATATATTTAATTTATATATAATTTTTTAAAAAATTTTTTTGGTTTTGGGGTTTTTTTGGTTTTTGGGGGTTTTTTGGTGTTGTGGGGGTGGGGTTGGGGGTGGTTTGGGGGGGTGGGTTGTGGTTAAATTTAAAAATTAAAATATAATAAAAAAAATATTAATATTTAATATATATTTTAAATTTTAAAAATATTTATAATTTTATTATATTTTTTTTTTTTGTTTTTTTTTTTTTGTTTGGGTTTTAAAATTTTTTTTTTTGAAAATTTATTAATATTTTTTAAATTTAAAATATAAATTAAATATTATTAAATTTTATTATATAAATAAATTAAAAATTTTAAAATTAAAATTAAAAATTAAATATTTTAATATTATATATTTAATATAATTATTAAAAAATTTAATTATAAAAATTTAATATAATATATATAAATATAATAATTTTTTTTTATATAATAATTTAAATTAAAAAATAAATAAAAATAATTAAAAAAAAAAAAAA
>NW_023639951.1:0-11700 GCF_015228065.2 Penaeus monodon
GCTTCAGGCACACTTCATCACGGCAATATCTCTCTTTTCAGCCTCCGATCAAAGAAATGATCTATTAACTCTTCACTGGCGCTTTCCCGACTTGCTGACTAGCTTCTCGAAACAGTCGAAGATGACAAGCAATATCATCTACCAGACGTGTTGTTAAAAAACCAACCCATCCATGTTCTTGCATCGAATCAGAAGAAGGTTAATTATCTAAAAATTCTGAAAATGTGCACAAGTTTAAAGAGATATTTTCTGTAAATTTTCATTTTTTTAATAACAGACAAGCTTTGTTTTTTATGATGTGGCTAATTTATATGATTATCAAGTACCTGTTAGAGAAAACCACCATAGCATGTTGGACTGTTCGGTGGAGGTGAGTATAAAGTTTGGGTGATGAGTGAGTGATTGTACCATGTAAAACAAAGTCTCGTACAACTAATGTCACCACTCCATGCAACTGTTCATCAATGAGGCTTGAGCCAGTTACACGACGATCTTGTCTTTCAATGGTGCTACTCTGCTGGATGCTGCTGCTCACCTGAAGAAAGACAGCTGTGAATACATCTGTATCTAAACCAGAACATAATAAAGTAGTTTATATAATGAAAGTACACTCTTATGATTCAACAATAAATACCATTAATGTATTATAATATGTGCCCTGATATACACCATATTAATTGCTCTGTGCATATTTCATTGGTGAACCAATATCTATTTGTGAATGCAGTTTTAGTATACCTGTGTTACTATTATATATAAACTGTAAAAACAAGAAGTCACTTTGCAGGTGGCACACTGATGAATATGGTTCTATCAGTTGCAGTAATTCCTAGTGAGAACAATTTTTGGTGATTATTTTTCTAATCATAGTGGCTGTAATCTCATGTCCTGAAAAGGTGAGTATTGGTTTTACATTATTTTATCCTGACATTAAAAAATTGCTAAATAAATACATTTCTACTAAATAACATCAACAAGGAAGTGTAACACTACATAGTCAGTGGCACTAACACAATGCTCCAGAGAATTTAACAACATGCTTGAAGTGCAAATGACTAGTATGGTATTTTGAAGCTCTTAATGAAACTAAGGACTTTAAACTCCTTAAAGTCTGAGGACACACTACTGAATAATACTTAGACATTTTCATATTCAGTCTGAGCTAACTTAATCCCTCAGTGACGGAATTTTAAATCTCTCGGCATCATAGACTCCGGTCATCTGTGGTAACCGTCCAGCCACTGGGTGTGGGAGTCCGCTACATGTAGCTGAACTTCACGCCCAGTGTGCTCTAATCTGTTGCCATGCATAAAGCTGGTCCCAGTGGATCAAGCAGTTTGCTATGATGGCTATACATGTGAGCGGGTAGTAACAAGTTAACTGAGCATAAACTCTTACAACCTAGCAGGGTGTTTTCTTTTATCCTTTTTTCTTACTGCCACTGGGAGGTAGTGAGCGTGAGGAAGTGTTTCCAAAACTATACATCTCTAAATCCACCATTCACCCTTATACTCCTTCCTCTCCCTGAGATATTTGTGTCAGTGCCTCCTGGTATTGCTCCTACTTCATTTTGCAAGAGGATGATGTATCAAATATAAAATAAGAATCTCTATAGTGTATGGTGCATGCACCCCCATTCTCATAATTCTATATTTTCTATGCCAGTGATATATATGTTTTTTTTAACTTTGAGTTCCTATAAACATTAAAGATTAACACTGGTCTTGATGAAAGATAAGATCTTATTGTAATTTCAAGCTTGCCATCAAGGTGAAACTGAGGTATTGTAATCTTTAGGGGCTAATCAAATGCTTATATGAAGGTTAACACCTAAAAACTGTACATTCTGCATATTCTTTCTTAGTTTAATACTCCTACAGGAATTCCTATCATACTGCCAATGTGCTGACACATAGTGAATGATAAGGTGAGGTCCCTGACATCAGCTGATCACAAGTTGTGGCCACTATTCCAATATACCTACCTCGGACAATATGATTTCACCATCTGATGCCTGGATAAATGATACATTAAGATTGCAACATCAGCGATTTATTACTTACCATACCTAAATGTATCAACTAATTTCATGTCAGCATAAAGAATGTAGGATCATACCTCCAGTAATGTTATTTTTTGCGGTCTACAACTGAAAGACTCCAAGCTAAACTGTTTTCATTACCTGGATACTCATATTAGATTACAACTCATCCATGGCTGTAGTTCCCTATATATGAAGGTTATAGCTACCTTATTTTCAATTTAGAATCCTAATACAGATTAGAGTATCATATAGTAGAAACAAACAACTAACAAAAAATGATATATCAATTACAATTGACTTTCAAAGCCAGCTAATGAAAAAGGCTAAATAGATATAATTTTTAAAGCAAAAAGAGGTTTATATATTTATATCATAAATAGATATATATATATATATATATATAAATTAATATAATATATATAATATAATAATATATATAATATATATATATAGATATATTTTATATATATATATATATATTTTATATATATATTATATATATATACATATAATTATCTATATATATATGATTTATATATAATATATTATATATAGATATATATTAGTATATATTTATATTTTATATATATATGTAAAAATATTAAATTATAAAATATATATAAATTATATATATATTATAATATTATATATTAAAATAATTTTATATAAAATTTTATATAATAAATATAAATTATTAAAATAAAATAATATTATTTATTTATATAAAATTTTATATTTATATATTTTTATATTTATATATATATATTTATTATATTATTATATTATAAATTTATAATATTATATATATATACTTTTTATATATATTATATTATATATTATATAATTTATTCTTTAAAATTATATATATTTTATAATCTTTATCTAATTTTGTATATATTTTATCTCTAATAATTACTTAGTATATTTTTTCTTATTTCTATAAAATTTATAATATTTTATCTATTATTATCTATTATGTATTATATATTTTATTATAAATTTTAATTAATTTTATATCTATATCTTTCTTTTATATATTTTTTTAAAACTCTTTATATATTATATTTTATTTTTTATTCTATATTAATTTTTTTAATTATTATTTTCTATATCTATATTATTTTTATCTATTTATTTTTTTTCTTACTACTTTTTATATCTTTTATATATATCTTTATTTATATTTTTTTTCTTTTTTTCTTTCTCTCTCTTTTAATTTATATTTTCTTTTTCTATATCTCTTTTTAAATTTTATATTATTTTACTTATCTATTTTAAATTTTTATCTTCCCTTTTTTTATTTATCTTTTTATATTAACATACCTATATTTTTCTATTTTCCTTATCTCTTTCCTTTCTCTTATTCTTTTCTTTATATAATATATACAAATTTTATATATAATTTTACTTCTCTTCAAAAATCCCTATTCTATCTTCATTTTTTTTATAAATATTAAATTTTTTATATATCTCTCCTCTCTCTTTATTCCCTTTATCTCTATTTATTTTTCTTAATAAATTAAAATAATATCTATATTTTATATATTATTATTTCTATATATTAAATTTTTTATATTTTTAATCCTATTTTTCTATTTTTATAATTTTTTAAACTTATAACCCCTTTTATCCTATTTAATTTTTTTTATAAAATTTTTTATTCTTTATATTTTTCTCTCTCCTCTATATTATTATACTATATAATATATATATTTTTTCTATTTATTATATTTATCTATTATTTTTATATCTTTCATTTTTATCTTTTTAATATATCTAAATATATATATTTTAAACTCTTTAATATTTAATTTTTCTTCCCAAAATATTATTTTTTTTTTTATTTTTTTTTAAATTAAATTAATATCATTATTTTTCATTATCTTAATATAAATTTTCTTATCCATATTCAATTATATTATATATTCCTTAATATATCCCCCTTATATTCTTTTATATTATCTTTTTTCTATATATATATTTAAAAATCTATATTTTCTATTTTCTCTTTTAAATTCTATTTATTTTATTTTATTATCTTTTTTTTAAAAATATTATATTTTTTATTATTTTTATTTTTTTTTATCTTAAATATTATATTTTTTATTTTTTATAATTTTTATTTTTTTTTTATAATAAAATTTAAAAAAACTTATTTTTATATATATATCTATAATATATAAATATTCCCCCTCTTTTTTGTTTTTAATTTTTTTTGCCTTTTTCATTGCTGGCGGGGTCAATTGAAGTTTCATTTTTTGTTAGTTGTTTGTTTCTACTATAGATTCTATCTGTATTAGGATTTAAATTGAAAAAAAGGAGCTAAAACCTTCATATAGGGAACTACCCCATGGATGATTTGAATCAAATAGGGTTCCGGGTATGAAAACATTTTGCTTGGTCTTTCATTGTAGACGAAAAAAATAAATTACTGGGGGTATGATCCTACATTCTTTATGCAATAAAAAGTTAAAAATTTTTAGGTATGGAAAGATAAACCCTGATTTGCAATCTTAATGTATATTTATCCGGGCACAAGGGGAAAATCATATTGTCCGGGGTATTATTGGAATGGCCACAACTTTGATCAGCTGATGTCAGGGACCTCACCTTATATTCACTATGTGCAGCACTTGAAGATGATGGAATTCCGAGGAGTATTAAACTAAAAAAGAATATGCAGAATTCTTTTTTTTAAGTTTAACCTTCAATAAGCTTTTTATTACCCCCTAAGATTACAATCCCTCATTTCCCCTTTTGAGGGCAAGCTTAAAATTCAATAAATCTTATCTTTATCAAACCCAGTGTTAATTTTTAAATGTTTTGGGAAACTCAAAGTTAAAAAAAAATTTAAATCATGGCATAAAAAATATAAAAAAAATTTTGAATGGGGTGCAGCACCAACACTTAGATTCTTTTTTATTTTGATAATCACCTCTTGCAAATAAAGTAGGACAATCCGGAGGCACTGACCAAATATCTGGGGAGAGGAAGGAGTAAAAGGGTAATGGTGGATTGAAGATTAATTTGGGAAGCACTTCCTCACGCTCCTCCCCTCCCAGTGGCAAAAGAAAAAAAGGATAAAAGAAAAACCCGCGGGTTGTAAGGTTATGCCAGTTAACTTTTTATACCGCCACATTATCCCATCTACAAATGTTTTGATCCACTGGGACCGCTTTTTGCTGAAAAAGAAAAGAGCACACTGGGGGAAAAGTTCACTAATGTAGGGGACTCCCACACCCCAGTGGTGGACGGTTACCACAGTGACGGATTTGATCCGGGAGTTTTAAAATTCGCCCGAGGGATTAAGTTAGCTCAGACTGAAATAAAAATGTCTAAGATTTCAGTAGTGTGTCCTCAGACTAAGGATTTAAAGTCTTAGTTTCATTAAGAGCTTAAAAAATCCCCTACATAGTCATTTGCATTCAAGCTGTTGTTAAATTCTCGGGGCCTGGGTTAGTGCCCTGATATGTGTGTTACACCCCTTTGTTGATGTTATTTAGTAAAAATGTTTTTATTTAGAAATTTTTTTAATGTCAGGATAAATAATTTAAAAACCAATACTCACCTTTTCAGGACATGAATTACAGCCCTATGTTTAAAAAATAATCCCCAAAAATTTTTTCTCACTGGGGAATTACTGCAACTATAAACCCATATTTCAGTGTGCCACCTGAAAAGTGACTTCTTTTTTTTACGTTATAATAATATAAAAAGGATACTAAAACTGCATTCAAAAATGATAGGGGTTCACCAATGAAATATCACAGAGAAAAATTGGGTTATCAGGGCAATATTTTAATACATTAATGGTATTTTTGTTTAACATAAGATGTACTTTCATTTTAAACACTTTTTATGTTCTGTTTAGATACAGATGTATTCACAGCTGTCTTTTTTTCATGACAGCGCATCCGCAGGTAGCCCATTGAAAAACAAGATCGTCGGTAAAGGCTCAACCTCATTGAGAACATTGCATGGAGTGGTGAAAGTTGTACGAGACTTTTTTTTTAATGGTCAACAACCACCTCACCAAATTTTATTTCTCACCTCCACCGAACAGTCCAACTGCTTGGTGGTTTTTTTCTAACGGTACTTGATAATCAAAAAATTAGCCCCAAACATAAAAAAAAAAGCGTCGGGTTTTTAAAAAAATGAAAAATTTCAAAAAATCTCTTTTAAACTTTTGCACATTTTCGAATTTTTAGAAATTTAACCTTCTTTTTTGACAAGAAGAACAGGATTTTGGGGGGATTTTAAAAACACGTTTGGGAGAGAATTTTCTTGCATCTTCGACGGGGAGAAACTAGGTCAGCAAGTCGGGAAACACCAGGGAAAAGTTATAGTCATTTCTTTTCAGGGGCGAAAAAAGAGAAGGTATTTGCCGGGTTAAGTGTGCCCGAGCCAACACGAAAGGTTTTAAAATTTTTCTTTGCAGGGTATTTAAAGGGTTTTCCTCAGAGCACGGGGAAGGAACATAGCCCCTGTTTGGGGCTTTAAACCCTGCAAGGAAAGCAGTTATTTAAAAGTCTATTTTTACATTTTTTTTTCCCAAATGATCTCTCTAAACCCCTTTAAAAAAAGTAAAAAAAATTTATGCACATTAACATAGGGCTTTTTCTTGTTTATTATAATTGGGGAATGAAAAGGGAATGTCAGTGATGTATAAGATATAAAAAATATTTTTAAAACAGAAAATTTAAAAAAATATAAATTTTATAATAATAAGAAAAAAAAAAAAAAAAAGGGAAAAATAAAAATAATAATATATAAAAAAACCAAAAAAAAAAACAAAAAAAAAAAAAAACCACCCCCCCCCCACACCCCCCCCACACACCACACACACACCCACACCCCCACCACACCACACACCACCCCAAACCCAAACCCACCCCCCACACACCACAACCCCACACAAAATTATAAAAATAAATATAATAAAATTTAAAATATTAAAATATTATTATTTATGTACACCACAACCCACCCCAAACCCCCCCCACACCACACAACCCCCCAAAACCCCCACAAACCACACACACACACACACCACACCACACACACCCCCACAACACACACACACACCAATAAAAAAACACACACACACACCACACACACCCACACACCCACACACACACACCACACACAACCCCCCAAAACCCCAACAACATAAATACATACATGCAAATAATATAATAATATTATATATATATATATAATTATATATATATTATATATATATTTTTTCTTGTGGGGTGTGTGTGGTGTGTGGGGGTGTATATATATTTAAAATTAAAATAAATATATTATATATAATATATATATATTATATATATTTTATAATGATATATTGTAAAAATATTTTTTGTTATGTTTTTGGGGTTTATCTTATTATTTATTATGTGTTTTTGTGTGTTATATATTATTTATATTTTTTTTTTTTTTTTAATATATATATATATATATATATATATATATATATTATATGTGTATTGGTGTGTGTGTGTTTGTGTGCGCGCGTGTATGCATATATACATATATATATATCCCCACACATAAACTCATATTTACAGCCTTGTTCAAGATTCTTAGAAACTGCTGGTGGCAATTGACAGTGCACAATACTTTGTTTACTTGGCTAGCCATGTGTTAAATATTAGGAAAGATTGTGAAATTGTTTTGTCATTTTTTCAGTTTCATTTTACTTGATTAACAATTATTTATTTATTTTTTTATTTTTTTTTACCATACAACTTTTAATTTGATATTAAGATGTCCAAGGTCATCATTGAAAATAAGAATAGCAACAAGTTACCAAGGAATAGAAAATTAATCCCCTGTCACCACAATGACCACTGTAATTCATAGCATTTTCTGCTGCCACCCAGTGGAAAGGGGATATCCCCATGGTGCTGGATGGACTTCAAAATTGCCATGACGTGTAGCAGGCACCTACCAGTAAGGGATTAAAAAATTTCCAAAAAAAGGGGATGCTTTGTACATACATTCTTTGTCCCCAAAGTGGGGTTTAATTTTTTGTTGTAATCCCAATGACTCCACAAGTTTTAGTTTTCAATGGGCAGTTTCTAAATTTTTTTGTCCCCGTTTATTTCTTTTTCCTTTTTGTTGTTGTTGTTTTCTTAACACTAGCAATTTTATGTCAGTAATAATAATGACAGCAATGATATTAATAACATTTTTTTAAAAAACTATATATAAAATTTAAAAAAAATATTTCACATGACATAATTTTAAAGTTTGTCTATTAAATTGACTCCTTGGGGTTTTTTACTTATAGAACCATCTATTTTTTAAAAGTATTTTACCCAAACAATGTACAGTGAACTTACCCTGGGTCCCGGGGCACTTTGTTGGGGTATTTTTGAAACCGATGCTACCGGGGATTGGGATTTTTAAGGGCATGCTGGGCCCACAGGGAAGTTTAGTTTACTAATTCTTTTATACATTTGATGGGTCCACCCAAATGCTTTTTCACCATTTAGGCAATTTTAGTCGGGCTTTCCCCACCTGTTTAAATATTTTTTTGATTTTTTTGGAATATTTTTTCTGTTTTTTTTGTTAAAAGGGAAAAACTTAATTTACACAATAAAATGTTAACCCGTGGGCCCTATTTGAGCCTTAAAAAAATCACAAAAACCCCCAAGGAAATTTGGGGAAAAAACAATGAGGGCACAAAGGATATTTAAATTTAAATCCCCCCCCCCCCCCCTTGGGGGGATGAGCACCTTTTTTAAGCCCTCTGGCTGGAGATAAATTTTTAAAAACCAAAACCCCATTTTACTTTGGTGGCATTGGGGGTTTAACCCCCCGGCACAGGGGGCATGTACGTCCATTTTAGTTTTTTTTGGGAATTTTATTTACCCAAGATGGTTTCCCAAGTGCTTTTTCAAAGGCCCTGTGTGACTTAAAAATTTTTGATTTTTTTTTTGTAAACAGGGGAAAAAAAGGTAGGACCCAGTAATTCATCCTTGGAGCCTAATCTTTTTGGGGAAGCCAGTAAAAAAATTAATAAACTTAAATCAATGAAAGGGCATGTATTTTACATGCCCTCCTGGTATTAAGGGTTTTAAAGGCTGTAAATTTTTCAAAAACTTTATGCTTTTTTCTAGTTTTAATGGACAGGGTTTTAAATTTTAAAATTAGTTTAAAAAATAAAATAACCCTCAGGAAAAATTTATCAAAAGGGCCATTTAAAATGAACAGGGAATATTCTAATGAACTGAAATTTTAAAATAACATGAATCAAATTATTGAATTAGGGATTGAGCATAATATGGTTTTAAATGAAAGCCTTTGGGGGGGACTGTAGTACAAACATGTAAAATCTAAAAAATTTGAGGAACTTTCCCAAGGGGGGGAACTTGATTGCATCAATTTAGTAACAAATAAAAGGGTGGCAAGGGGAAAATGAGGGGGAAAATTTGGCTATACCTAGAATTTGGGGTTTTTTCAATTATCCAAATAGATCCTTAGGGAAAATTTGATGTAATGGGAAATTGGAGCAGGGGAAAAAAGAAAACAGAAGAGTTTAGTGTGTAAGCAATGATAAAGAAAGAGTCAAAACCGGAACATGCAAAGGGCAAACACAAAAAAAACTTTTCTCTAAATGACGATGAATAAAATTTTTTTAAAAGAGTTAGTTTTTTAAAGACCTGGGGAAGGGTTCCTACCCCAAACCCCCCAATGATTATCAGATCAAGGGAAAAGCTAAACCAGAATCCACAGAAAATTTAAAGTAGAAATCAAAAATTGCTAAAATTTAAAAAAGGGAATCAGAGGGTTTGGGAAAAACAAATGAAAAACCCTGATAGAAATAGAAACTTATCCTAAAATTTATTAATGAAAATTTCATTTCCCCAGGATCACTGGTACTGTTTAGAGAGTGTTTAAAGGGTTTAAACCGGGCCTGTTTAAAGACATCCCCTTTCCGGGTTTTTGTTGGGGGGCTTGGAGATGAGGGTGGGACCCCCCGTGGGCCTCAGCCCTCGGTCAAATAATTTTTTCAAAGGTCTTTTTTTTCCCCCCCCATGCTTTTGTTTTCATCCCTTCCCCATTTCTCTATAGAGACCACTTTTCAGTTCTCCTTTCTCCCACTTTATAGTCCACTTCCTAACTTTCCCCGTGGTGCTTTTTTTGAGCGGGCTGCTACTTTTACTTCCCCTCTGCCCATTCCTCCCCCCCCCCCTTCTCATCCATTTTTGATTTTTGACCAATATTTGGGGGGAAAATTTTGATTGCACTAAAGCATTAGCTTAAAAAGGATTAGAACAGACCACTAAAACCGGGGCCCCCCAGTCAACTAAACAGCCCTTACTCCTTTAAAAATGACCAAACCCCCCCTTGTTGTACAATCCGGAACGTTTTAAAAAAAATAGCGGGGGAAATTATGTTTCCTCAATTACATCTTTAAAAATTTTTTCAATGGGTCCTAAAAATAAACAACATCCCCCCATCCCCCCATATTAAATACTCTCATCCTGACCTTTTCTTTTAAAATGAACTATTTGATTTTTCGCCAGGTCGTAGGGTTCTCCCCATTCTCCACACTTCTCTCCTTTAAAAACCATCAGGTAATGCCCCCCTCATACTCCCCCAAATCCTCTGGGAGTCCAAAAATGTTTTTTTTCTTCATCAACTCCATCGTTACGTCATGCGAAACACTCATAAGGCACTGAGGGGCATTCCTACCGTATGCCCCGAGCCCTTCCATTTTCCCTCTCTATCCTTTCTATTAACTATTTTAAACCAAAATATGAATGTCGGAAAATTTTCCTTTCATTGGAAAGAACCTTACCCCCCCCTTTTGAAATAAAAATTAGGCCCCTTTCCCCACAAGATTACCCCCCTTGCTCTAAACTGCTTGTGAAAATACTAGAGGAATGGTTAAATCCCTTTAAAAGGGGTATCTGGATCTCAAATTTTTCTCTTCCTTCCCATTTTGGGTTTTCCCGCATCCCCAAAGACGCTGCCCCCCTTGCTCCTTCAGACACAGATTCAATGCATTTGCACACCAGAATCCGATTAAACCCAAATTTTTTGACCTAGAAAAGCATTTTAACCCCTATTTTCCCAAAAAAAGGGCATCCCTACACAATTTTGGAAACATAGGGTCTTATAAAGTCTTTTCCTTTTAAAATTTTTTAGGTCAAAATTGCTCTTTAACACATCTCATTTCCCCAGTTCAAAGGGTTTTCTCACCCATTTTATTCCTTCGATTAAAGAGTTGTCTCAGTTTACCCCTAGGGGGCCCAAGCATCACTAATTTTTGTGATTTAACCCTCTTTGCCCCTTGGGAAACCTCCAAAACTCTGCCCGTTCCCTTTATTTTTCAATACAGATATCCCTGGGGAAATAACCCTGGGTTCCCCTTTTCTACCTCCAAATCTTTCCCATCCTTTTCTCTTGCCAAAAGTAGGGCCCAACCTCCACTCTTTTAATGGCCCTCATCCCGGACCTTTTCCCTGGGAAATTCCTTTGGGGGTTTTTTTTTTTCCAAAAAAATTGGGGCCCCCCGGCAAACCCCAAAATAAAAATTTTTTTTTTTCCCCATTAAAGGGAAAAAAACTCCCCCCCTTGCCCCCCCCTTTTAATTTAACAAACTCTTCCCCTAATCGGGCTTTTAATTTCCAAAAATT
>NW_023639952.1:0-11699 GCF_015228065.2 Penaeus monodon
TTTCCAACCCATTTTCCCCTTTTTGGTCCCTTTTTTTATTTTTCCCTTCTTGGAATTCAAATTTTGGTAAAATCCCCATAATCTTCTTGGAAATTTTTTGAAATCTTTTGCCTTGCGTAACTTGGCAATTAAAAAAACTTTAAATTTGTAAAAATTTGTTCCTAAGACTCCCCTGTCTTTTTTGAAATTTTTGACCCTTATAAATTTGATATGAAAGGCTTAGCCCACTTTAAAATTTTTGCCTTATAAAATTTTGCCTTTTTTTTTTTCAATAATTTCCCATTTTTAACTTCCCTTTTAAAAATAGATTCCACCCATTAACCAAAAAAAAAGGCCATAAGGGCTCCCCAAACCCAAAGTTGCCTAAAAAAATCCTTGGAATGGACCAAAAATTTCTTACATTTTAGGGTGCAAAATCTTTTTTCAAGTTTCCTAAATAGTCTTATCCAGGATTTTCTTCCCAAAAACATTTTCACTTTCCCCCAACCATAAAAAAATTTTTTCGCTACAAAAACTATCGCACAACCCCCCCCATTTGGCATTTGCATTGATACCCTAATTCCAAAACAAATTTATTTTTAGCCCCTTTGGTTTGACAAAACTACAATTAAATGTTAACCATGGAAAAAATTCACTTTAAAAAAAAAGTCCAAATCTATCTAACATCCTTTCAAAAAAAAATTCCTTGAAATAAAATAATTTTTTTTTTTCCCTAAATTTTTACAACCATGAAATTTTTCCAATACAATTTTTCCCCACTTTTCTTTTCCCCCCAATCTTTTTTTTGATTTCTTTTGAAATTCACAAGTTTTCCTCATCCCAAAAAATTTTTTCCGTTTTTGGTCCAATACCCCATTCTTGTTCACAGCTTTAAAACCCCTAATGGATTTAATTTGGGCCAAATGCAATTTTGACTCCATTTCATTTTTCCTTTCCCGCGTCACAAATTGCTCCTGGAAAATTTTTTCCAATCCACTTTTTTTAATTTCATTCAAATTTTAAATTTTTGGGAATCAACTTACTGGACCTTTTACACTATATTTCCCTCTCTTAAAAAAAAAAATAAAATTAGGTTTTTTAATTTTGGGATAAAAAAAATTAATTCTCTCACCAAACCGTTTTTTTTTTTTTCCCATTTTCAATTTACCTAAAGATTCTTTTTCATGCTCCACGGTTTTTTTTTATCAACTTGGACTGCTTTGGCTTGTTTCCCCCAAATGCCTGACTTGTGGATCAATCCAATTTTGGTTATCCTAATAACCTCCCTGAAAAATGCGTTCCCTGATATCCAAACCAAAATTCCTTTTTCCCCGCTTCCCTGTTATTAAACTTTTTTTATGCATTCCCCCCTTTCCAACAGTATCAGTTAGAAAATTTACAGTATGTCAAATTTCCCCCATAGTAAATTTGTTTTAATAAATTCATAAATTTGCACATCCGGAATATTTCTTTGCCAAAAAATTTCCTTTTTTACAGTGCGGTCTCAAAATGCTAGCGTAAACCCATGGTACCACCAGGTGTTTTATTTCTCCCAAAAACCGTTTTAAAATGTGGTAAAGGCATTAACTGAAACCAGGTTGGTCCTATTTTCATCCAAATCCCTCCAAAAAATCTGTTTGCTTTTTATTAAATTTTTTAAAGAAAAATTTTTTTTTTTTAATTTGAAAATATCAAAATTTTTAATATTTTTAAACTGAACCCAAATTTTTTTTTTTTCCCAAAAATTTTTTTTTTAAATTCTTAAGGAAAAACTTATTTGAACCTACCCCTTAAAGATACCATTTTTTTTCCAAGTCAAATCAATAAAATTTTTTATCCTCCATACAAAAAAAAATCATTCTTTACTTTTCCACAGAATTTTCCCGCATATTTCCAAATTTGAAAAAGAGTACTTTTCCCATAAGACTAACTTTATTATAATAAAAACCTCATACCACCCATTTTTTTCTTAACCCTCTAAAAAATTTTTACAACAGCGAGTTCCAAAATCTTCCCACAATGCTTAAACAAAAAATCAGTTAGATTCCTTAGACAAAATTTAAAATTACATTTTTAAAAAAAAAAAAGAAAAGTTCTTTTTAACTCAAATATTTTATTCCCCAGTGAAATCCAAATATCCAAAAGTTCCCCTTTTTAGTTCATTCTTAATTTTGAGCTTTATAACATCTTCCAGGTTTAACTTTTTCACAAAGTTTGGGTAAAAAAAGTGATTTGAAATAAGTACGTTCTTTAATTTAACACCAGGATATCTCCAAAAAAAATTTCCCCCTTAAAGCAATGAGTGTGTTAATTAACACTATAAAGGTGGCTTTTTTTTGCACATACAAATTTTAAATTTTTAAATCTTTCAAATTCCCCAAAGAGCAGCTTTAAAAAAAAGTGCCAATTTATTGGTCCCCTAAAAAAATGAAATAACTTCCAAATATTTTCTTATTTAAAAACCATAATACACTTTTCCCCAAGAGAAAAAATTTTTCTGCGCATTTTCCCCCCATTAGAAAATTTAAGCCATATTTTTTCTTTTTTCATTTCCCCGTTTGGGAAATTTAATTTAAATATTTATCAAAAAATTTCTACTTTTATGTATTTTTTAATTCCCCTTTCGCTGTAACATGATTTTATTTTTAACTAAAAAACTTATTCCCCTTTTTTTAAATAAATCTAATTTTATAAATCCCTTTCCCCTTTTTTAATTTCCTTCTATTTTTCCATTCTTTCCAATTCCATTTCTAATTCCATATTTTCATTTCCCCTTTTTTTTTAACTTTCCTCCCGATAATTTTATTTTCCCCAAAATTTTTTTTTACATTTTGCCCCCCCCAATTTTACTTTTTTTTTACTTTTAAGTTTTTTAAATTTTTACGATAATTTTGAAATTTGTTTTTTTTTTTGCATTTGACGAATTTCTAAGCAATGACTTTTTTCATTTTTGTAGAAACATTCATTTTTTACCTAAAAAAAATTTCCCTATATAAAAAAGCCTCCCCAAAAATTTCTTTTACAAACTTTCAAATTGTTAATATTTTTGTGTTTCCCCCTTCAAAAACTTTTTTTTCACACCTTTTGTAAATTTTCCCCCCCCCCCCATTTTTTAATTTTTCCCTTTTTTGTTTATTTTTTATCCTTTGTTTTTAAAAAACTAAATTTCCTTACGAATTCCCTAAATGTTTTTTTTTTTCTTTGAAAGTTTTAACAAGAAAATTTTGTTGGCTGTTTTTTTTGGATCCCTTTGGTAAATCCTTTTCCCCCCCCCCCCAACCCCTCTTCTTTGATCCGAACCCGAAAAATTAAATTTTTTTTTCCAGTAACTGAAATTCCCCCTTCCATTGTGTTTTTTCAACAAACCCCCCTTGGGCAAATTTTTTCCCACAACAACCCTGTTTGGCCGATGGAAAAAAAATTTTATTTTTTTCCCCCTAATTTGGGGAAGTTCCCCTTTTTTCTTCCGAAATTTTTATAAAAAATTTTTTTTGGGGAAAAATTCAACCACCTTTTTTTTTAACTTTTGAAATTTTTTTTATTCAATTTATTCCCCTTCCAATTTCCTCCAATTCCAAAAATTTTTTTTAAAATTTTTTTACCAAAACTTAGGTTACAGAGAAAGCGGGGTTTGAGTTTTTTTATTAATTTCCAAACGTTTTTTTTCTAAACCCTTGAAAACAAAGGATTCATTGAAAACATTCCCATTTTTCCCCCCACTCCGAATTTTAAAACCTATTTTTCTCCTTGGTCCCATTCTTTAAAAAGGTTTGCTTAGAAGAAAGAAAAATGAAAAAACCTTGTTTTTTTCCCCACAGGTGTTTAAACAATACTTGGGCTGGGAAGAATCTTTTTTTACTAAATAAACCCTAATACCCCTAATATTCCATAACCACAAAAACTTTTTTTGCACTACCCATTTTTACTCAAAATATTAATTGGACTTATAAATTTTTGTGGGGTAAAAAAATTTGCTTTTAAAAAAAATTTTCCTTATCTTTATTTTTCTTTTCCCCCTCTTTTATGGGAAATTGCCAAAAAATTGGGCATTAATTTTTATTTGAATTTCCCCCAATTTAACATTTGGTTTCCCTTGGACCCTTTCCAATTTTGTAACCTTACAATTACAACCAATTTTTTTGCCCCTTTAACCATTTTTTTCAAACACCCCTAACTGGGGCTTGAAAATTTGAAATAATTCCTTTGTTAAAAAAAACCAAAAAAAAATTATAACCCGGTAAATTTCTTTAACCCCATTGCCAAAAAATCCTTAAAAACCTTTATTCTTAGATTTTACCAGCCCTTTTTTTCATAATTTGTAAACCAATTTTTTTTTTTTAACAAAAAAATTTTTCCTCTTTTCACATAGAAAAAAATTGTGGGTACAAAGAAATTAAACAAAAAACGTATAACTTTAAATAAATATGTTTCCCCTCCTTATTTTTTAAAATTGAACACTTTTTTTTTATTACCTCCCTCAATAAAAATTAACATTTATTTTCCCAAAAACTTTAAAATTGGTCCAAATGGAACTTCCAAAAATTCCCCTTTTACCATCATTTTTTCCCCCCCCATTTCTTTTTTTGTTACCCATAATTCATTCCAAAATTTTTTTTCCTTAATTCCAAGTCCTTTTAAAAAAACCTTTTGTAACCCCTTCTGACTCCGAAAATTGGGTTTTTTTTTTCGACCCCAACATTTTTTTTTCCAAACCCAATTAAAATTGTTAGTCTGGGTTTTCAAATATCCCTTTTCTCCTAATAATCCACTAGTTATAAAAAAACTAAGTTTTTACATTCCCCCTTACCATTTGAAATTTCCCCAATGGTAAATTTTCCCAAAAAAACCCTTCCCTTTTTTCCTTTGGCAAAAAAAAACCCTAAATTAGCCGGCAGAAAACAAAATTCCCCCCCCATGGGAACCGAGAAAATTTAACTTTTTTTCTTTTAAATTTTAAACCCCATTTCCCCTTCCCTTTTTTGTTTTTGGAGTGGAAAGGCAGAATTTTTTTTCCCTCCAATATGGCTAAAAACAAACCATTAGCTGTATTTATTTATGTTCCATTCAGATAGAACTTTTACCCCCTTTTTTTTTAAAATCTCCTAACAACATTTTGTTTTTCAACCTTGATCAAAAAACCATTTTTTTAAACCAAACCCCTTTTTTTAGTAATCACCATCTGAATATCTTTCTCCCCCCAGAAGAATTTTGAGAAATCACTTTATCCACCACCAAGTCTTAACAATTTATTTTTTTCTTGGGGTTTACCAAAATATTTTTGTTCCCCCATCCAAAACCGCTTTTAAAAAAAAAAACATTTTCATTTTTCAAATAAATTTACCCCTTCCGAGGCCCTTTTATTGTTGTCTGGAGTGTGGCCTCCCCACCCTAAAAAACCACCCAAAACCATTTTTTGGAGTGGGCGTATGGGATCAGCCCAACCCCCATATTTCAACTTTTGGAAACCAAAGTTTTATTTTCTTAAAATTCCTTTCCTCTTTTAAAAAATGTAGGGGATACTCTTCTTAAAAAATTTTACCTTCAAAAAAAACCTTGGGGGAGGTTCAAAAATTTCCCTTTTTTTTAACCCTTTTAAACCCTTTTTTGGTTTTTTGTTCTGTTTTTTTTGCCTTTTCTTCTCCATTATTTTGTTTTCCCATTGAAAATATCTTAAGCACCCCCCCCAATTCATTTCCCTTTTAAATTTTTTCCCCACTTAAAATAAAAATATATTGTTTTTCCAGCCTCTTTTTTCCCAGGGTTTTTTATTTTTTCTTCTTTTTAATTTATCCTCTCATTTAATCAGATAATAAAAATTTGTATATCAGGGTTTTTCCATTTTCTTAACACTCTAAAAAACACTTAAATGCCTTCTATTTTTACTTTCCCTCATAAATTTAGTTCCTTCAAAAACCCAACAAACACCCTTCCCAAATTAACCCTCTTTTATCCCCTTTCCCTTTTTTTTGGGGGTATGGGGTTTCCCAGTTTTCATTTTCCCACCAGGCCCTTTTTTTATAAAAAAAAATAAAAAAAACATATTGCCAAAAACGATAAGGAGCAAAAAAAAATCTTAAGAAAAAACTTATCCCTTTTCTATTTTGCAATTTTTTCCGTTTCCCGCAAACTTCAAAAAAAAAAAAAAAATTAATTTAAAACGGAAAGTTGGATCCCCCGAACCTTTGAGGAGGCACAACGAAAAAAATTGAAAAAAAAACTATTCTCCAA
Organism: Penaeus monodon; assembly: GCF_015228065.2. NCBI lineage: Eukaryota > Metazoa > Arthropoda > Malacostraca > Decapoda > Penaeidae > Penaeus > Penaeus monodon. Next base: position 6,208 of record NW_023639952.1, read on the forward strand.
ATTTTTTTATTTTTTTTTTAAAAATCGCCCAATCCGATATCTTTTTTTCCCTTTTTCTTTTTTTTTTTTTGTAAAAAAACAAAAAAACAATGGATTGCCCGCTTTTTATTTTTTGTAAAATTTTTAAATTTTTAAATATTTTTTTTTAATTCCTTATAATATTTTCTTATTTTTTTTTTCGTAGAAAAAAAAAAAAAAATGTTTTTCCCATAATTCAAACTTTACATGAAGGGGACCATTTTTATTATTTTTCCTCCCCCCCAAAAAAAAGGATATGGATATTTACATGAAGTATTTAACTATGATAAATAATTAATCGAATATTTTTTAACAGGAAAACCAATACAAAAAAATCCTTTTAACTCTCTGCCGGCACAAAATCGGATTTGTGTGTTTCCCTGGCCTTCCCAACATTACGGGGCCAAGGAGGGGGGCCCCTGGAAGAAATTTGGCGGCCGGTAAAATTTTGAAAAATTCCCAGTAATGGGTTTGGGCGTTAAACCAAAAGTTTGGCGCGGCCGCGAAAAAAAAAAATTTTTTGAAAAATGAAAAAATAAGTAAAAACAGGCGGACAATTGCGGCCCGTGGGGGACAAATGTGTTCCACGAGGAAGAGCCCAAATTAAGTTATTACATTAAAAAAAAAAAAAATTTTTAAACCCAAATCCCACATAAGCAAACCACACCTGCCGTGGGATATAGGTAATGTTATAGTGGTTGAAGTAAAAAAACCAAATGTAAAAAACCTTTCTTTTAACCAAAAAAATTGGGAGGGGGGACGCCAAAGGTTGCGCAGGGTGTAAAATTCCCAACATTTTTATTTATTAAAAAAATCATTTTCTGATTAATTTTGGGGGGGGAAAAAAAAAAAAATCCGCTTTTTATTTTTTTAGGGGAAAACAACGGTGGTTTTTTTTTGCCTTTTTCGGTCGGTTGGTGAGTTTGTGCCCCCCACATTTTGTAAAATTTACCTTGCAAAAAAATCGTGGAAAAGAATTCGAACACGTGGTTGGGTATTGTTGGGGGCCCGATGGGAAAAAAAAAGATCGCTAAGAAAAAAAAAAACGGGCCGGCAAAAAAAGTTGGCGTTTTTTTCCTGCGAGACCAGGCGGGATTACAACAAGGCAAAACGTTTTATTTGTTGTCGTGGCAGGGGGAAAAACCACATTTTTTTGAAAAAATACCCATTTTAAAAAGTAAAAGTTGTTTTTTTTTTTTTCGATTTTCCTTTTGGTTTTTCCAATGGTATTGAAGGCAATTTGGGAAAATCAGAAAAATTGTCCGGAAATTAAAATGGCATTTGGACAATGATCAAAAAAAAAAACAAAGGGGGTTGGAAAAAATTGAGGAAAGGCGTTTTTTTTTGGTTTTTTTTCAGGAGGTAAGGGCCAAAAAAAAACAATGGTTTTAACCAAACGATTCAAAAAATTTTTTTTTAAGGAAAGGTTGCCCGGTGGTAAAAAAATCGTTGGATTTTGAAATGGGATTCGAAAAAACCTTGGCTTCTTGGCGGGCCGAGAAAGTAAATAAAAAACCAGAGGTGGAGATGTTTCCAGAAAAACTTTAGTCAAGTGGTTTAAAAAGATCTAAAATTTTGGGGGTAAATTTGGAAGCAGTTTGATTCTTTTTAAAAAGGAAAAAAATTTATCCGCTGTGGTGGGGCCGTGTATGGTTTAAAGCAAGTGGGGGATAGAAAATTTGTGCAAGGGGGGGGGTACTTTACGGGCTTTTGGACCCCATTTAAAAAAAAAAAAAAATTTTCCATTTTTGTTACCAGGGGGAGAGGTGGTTTTTATTATGGTAGTGAATGGTGGGCTTTTGAACCCCAACTTAAATAAAAAAAAAAAACTTTAACAATGGGGGGTTTTTAAGGAGGCCACCTTGGTAAAATTTAAAACATTTCAGAACAAAATTTTTTTGTAGAAACCCAAACCCCCTTTCCAATGCAAATCAATCCCCAACATCCCAAGAATAATCCCGCAACAAAAGGGTTTTCGGACAGGGAATTTTGGGGTTTAAAAAAGGAAAAAATTTCCCCATTTTAAAGCGGTTCCCGGGGGTTATTGCGAGAGCTTGATTTATTTTACAACCAAAATAATTTTTTCATTTCGAAAACCTATTTTCATAAAAAAAAAATTCATCTGAAAAACCCCCACTTCCATAATAAACTTTTTTTTTTTTACCGGAGGCGGGCGCCACGGCCTCTTTAACCCGCCCCCAAAGGGGGGGGGAAGGCGAGAGAGGGGGTTCCCCTTGCCTCCCCCCAAATTTACCCAAAATGGAGGGAAAAGAATTAGCTTTCTTTCTGAGAAATGGAAATTAATCAGGTAAGAAGTAAAAAAAAAAAAAAATTGTTATCGCCGGTTAAAAAAAACTTTTTTAATACTATAATTTTTTTTTTAACAGGGAATTTTACCAGAAAAGGTTCAAATAATTTGTGGGGAAAAACCTTAAAAAAATAATAAAAATTAATATCCCTTTGTTTTTTTTTAAAACAAAAAATATGGATTTTCCTTGAAACGTTTTTTTTTTTACTTTTTGTTTGAAAAAAAAATGGGCAAACTTTGGTTTGTTGGTAAAAATTTAGCCGGGATTTAACACTTTTCCCAACAAAAACGAAGCCAACCAAAAATGCTAAGCCCAAATTGAAAAAAAAAATAAAACTTTTTTCAATTGTGGTTTTTTTTTTTTCCTGGACCAATCCACAAAAAATTTCCCGATTTATTCGGGAAAAAATTCCCCTGGCCCCTCCCCCGGGGAAAAAAAAAAAAACGTTTTCAGGGTTGGTGGGTCCCGGCCCGGTGGGGAAAGTAAAAGGGTTTTCCGTGGTGAAAAAAAAAAACATTTTTATTATTGAAAAGGCCCGGCCTAAGTTTTTTTTAAAAATTCGGCCAAAAAAAATTACATTTTTCCCCCCCTCGGAAAAATTTAATACTAAACCTCAATCCGAGGTTCCCCTTTCGTTATTTAATGGTTGGAAAGGGGTTTAAATAAATAAAACGGGAGGCGCCGGGGAATATTAAGGTTCTTTGGCTACCAAATTTTTAAACTTTGGAATAAATAAACGAGGAAAAAACCGGGGTTAAGAAAAGTGCCCACCATAATATTATTTGGCACGAAAAGTAAATTTTTTCAAGTAAAAATAGGCTAAATTTTCCATGGCCCAAAAAAATTGCAAATCGCATTTAAAATACCTTTTCCAAATAGGGGGAAACCATAAATTACCAGGGGGCCTTGTGGTATAATTAATAAAATATTTAATTTTCCTGAATTTTTTGGCCCAAATTTTGCAAAAATAAAGGGGGACCGCAAAAGTTGTTTTTGAAAATGAAATTCGGGGCGGGAGGGGCGGACACAGCCAAGCTGCGGCGCCGGGAATCGAAAATTCGGTTCCTTAAAAAGGCTTTTTCCGTTAAGTTTTTTTTTCCGTGGGGGGGGTTAACGGGAAACCAAAGGTTATTTTTTTAAAAAGCTTGCCGGCCGGGCCATGGAAAAGCAACTCCCCAACGGGTCAAATACCCCCTTCCCGAAAAAGTAAAATTTTTTTTGGGACCTTCGGGAACAAAAGTTTCTCAATTAAAATTTCCAATTTTAAAAATTTAAAATTTTTTAAGGAACAAAGTAAATAAAGTAAATTGAAACTGGTTTTTTGTTTTTGCCTTGTTTTGACCGGATTAAAAAGCAATTACTTATTTTAGGGTTTTTGGGAAAAGCTTTTGGTTTTAACTAAAAAATTTGCGTTTCAAAAGCTTTGTTGTTTTTTGTTTTGAGAAATAAAAACCATCCCGCGGGAAGACGTGGGGGGGGCTGGGGTGCCCGCAAACGGATTTTGCGGCGAACAAGTAAAACTGTCAAATAGCGGCATTTTTTTTAATTTAATTATATTATAAATTTTTTTTTGTTTTTTTTTTGTTTTTTTGTTTAAAATTTGTTATTGCAAATTACAAATAAAAAACCGTTTTTTTTTTTTGCTTCGTGGGAAAAACACAGTTTAAGAAAAAAACCCCTTTTGGGGTAAAAAAAATTTGATACCGTCCTCAGGAAAAGTTTTCGAAAAAAACACAATTTTTCAAAAAATTAAAAAAAACCACTTTTGTCCAACCAAATTTTATTTGAATCATAACCATTTTGTTTCCAAATTTGAAAAAAAAAAATAAATTCCCCGGGAAAACGAAAAAAATTTGAACCGGAAAATTTGTTAAGGTAAGATTAAAAAACCATGTTGGGTTTTCACACCCCAGATTTTTAATTTTTTTCCCGGATTTAACCAAATTTTTTTATTTTAATTTTTTTTTTTTTTTTCATAAATTTTTTGGGGGCTCCAGTCCACCAAATTCCCCCCCAGGAAAAAAGGGGGGAACCCCCCATTTTAACAATTTTTTTCCAACATTTGCCTAAAAAAAAAAGTTCTTTTTCCGGGAAAAAATGCGGGAACCCAAAATTTTTTATTTTTTAAAATTAAAAACCCCAAAAGGAATTTTTTCAAAAAAATTTTTTTAAAGGTTTTATTTGTTTTTTTTTTTTCCCCCCTTTTTTACATTTTTTCCTTTTTCCCTTTTTTTTTTTCCCTTTTTTTTCCCCCTCCCTTTGGGGGTTTTAAAGTTTTTTCCCCCCCAAACCCCGGGTGGATATTAAAAAATTTTTCGGGGGAAAAAAAAATTTTTATTGGGAAAAAAATTTAAAAGGAAAAAATTTTTTTTAAAAAATTTGGAAAAAATTGGAAACAATTTAGAAATTTTCAAAATTAAATAAAATTAAAAAAATTTCAAATTCTAAAAACAAATAAATTTCCTCCCCCCCCCAAAAAAATTATACTTCCAAATTTAATGAATTTTTAAAAACAAAAAAATCCAAGTAATACAAAATGAAAAACATTTATTCCACAACAACCACCTAAAAAAAACCTAAATTGTTAAAGGAAATTGCCCACCACCATAAATTTTGGGGGCGAAAGTTAAAAAAATTTCCTCCTAAAAAAAATCCAAAAAAAAATAAAAATTTTACATTTTTTTTTTTTCAAAAAAAACTTCATTCCAATGGCCCCCCAACTAAAACCAACAATTCCATGATTTTCCCCCCAAGTTTTTACCTCCACGTATAATTCCCCCATTACCCCCAAAAAACCCCCCCCCAAACCCATTTTCCCAAAACACCACTGGCCAAAAAAAAACGAAAAACAAAATAAAAAAGTAAACTTTAAAAAATTGGGCCCGGACCGCCCCAAAAAACCACCCAAAAATCCAAAAAATTTTCCATTTTTTCAAAATTAAAGGGGATAATCCCCTTTCAATTTTTTAAATTTTTTAAAACCCCCCCAATATTCCCTTACTTAAAAAACCTTCAATGAAATTTAAAACTTTTTGCAAAAACCTGCCCCTTTTGGGAAAAGGTCCCCCAACACAAAAAATTTTCCCTGCAAGGAACCCAAACCCCCCCCCAAAACCACACAACCCCCAAGGGGGGCCCAAAAAAAAAAAAGGGGGAAAAAGGGGT
>NW_023639954.1:10000-11697 GCF_015228065.2 Penaeus monodon
TTATATAATATAATAACATATATATATATATATTTATATATATAAATTATATATTTATATATATGATATCTATATATATATATACACCACTCACTCACACACCACCCGCACACACACTTCCCTATATATAAATATATTATATAATATATATTAATAATAATTATAATATATAAATATCTATATATATATATATATATATTTATATATATAATATAATTTTATTATACAATATATATATATATATATAATAATATATAATATAATTATATATATATATATCCCTACACACACACAACCCACACCACATTTAATATAATATATATAATATATATATTTATATATAATATAATTATATAATTAATTATATATTATATTATATATATATTTATAAAATTTTTTAATAATTTAATATTATATTAAAATATATAATAATTTTTAATTATATATTATATTAAAATTTTAAAAATAAAAATTTTTATATTATATATATTTTTAAAACAATAAATATATATATAATATAATATTTTATTAAAAATTTACTTATTATATTATTATATATTTTATATTTATTTATAATTTTATATTTTTTTTTTTTTTTTTTTTTTTGTATTATATTATCTTCTTCTTTTACGGTAGGTTTATGTCTGAGCCGCCGTGGCCCACAGCATGAACTTAATTGTTTTCATTGGTGATGCTCTTGGGTGAGTACGTGGTAGGGTCCCAAGTTCCTTTCCCCCGGAGAGTGCCGGTGTTTCCTTTTTTTTAGGTAATCATTCTCTCTATTTTTTCCGGGCTTGGGACCAGCACTGCTTGGGCTGGCTTGGCCACCCCGTGGCTAAGTAGGCAATCGAGGTGAAGTTCCTTGCCCCAAAGGGAAAAAACGCGCCGGCCGGTGACTCGAACCCTCGAACTCAGATTGCCGCGTGACAGTGTTGAGTTCGACGCTCTAACTATCGGCCACTGCGGCCTTGACGATCATGGGCTTCCATGATTTTCTGGGAATTTAGAGCTGTGGTTTGCCATTGCCTTCCGCCCGGTGTTTTTTTTCGAGTCAAACCCTCTCTATTTACCCGGACTGACTTGAGCTGGCTTATCCACCAAGCGGTAGGCAGGCAATCGAGGTGAAGTTCCTTTCCCAAGGAACAACGCGGCGGCCGGTGACTCGAACCTCGAACTCAGATTGCCGTCGTGACAGTCTTGAGTCCGACGCTCTAACCATTCGGCCACCCGGCCCACATGTATATATATATATATATATATTTTATATATATAATAATAATATATATATTATATATATATTAATATTTTTTTTTTTTTTTTTTTTTTTTTTTTTTTTTTTTTTTTTCAACAGCCATTCATTCCACTGCAGGACATAGGCATCTCTCAGTTCATTACTTAGAGGTTACACACACACACACACACACACACACACACACACACACACACACACACACACATATATATATATATATATATATATATATATATATATGTGTGTGTGTGGGGTGGGGTGTGTGTGTGTGTGTTTGTGTGTGTGTGTGTGTGTGTGTATGTGTGTGTGTGTGTGTGTACATACATAATATGTACATACATATGTTTTATATATATGTATATATATATATTATATATATATATATATAATATATATTATATATTATACATAAAATACTATATGTCTATAATAGTAATAACCTTAT
>NW_023639955.1:0-11696 GCF_015228065.2 Penaeus monodon
AATGTATATATGTAAATGAATATAAATATCAAAATATAATATATATATATATATATCTATATATATATATACTATATATATATATATATAATATATATATATATATATATATATGCGTATATGTTATATGTATTTGTATGTGTATATGTATATATGTGTACATATGTATATATGAACATGTATATATATGTACATGTTATACATATATTTACATGAAAATGTATGTGTATAAGTTTTGTGCCAAGTTCAAAATTCCATGAATCTAGACATCTTCTGATAATCCACAGTCTACATAAGTGATTATTCTTATTGTGTACTGCTGCATGATTTTACCAGTTGATACTGCGATGGCATGCCCAATCCACAATGTTTTTAGTTTTTTAAATTTTTTTTAAACATTGATGGCTCCACAAGGGCTGAGTCACCAAGGAGTAAATTCTGGGCCTATTAGGTTTGCTATTGTAATAATCATTATATCTCATATGATGACAATAATATGAACAAAAATATTAAGAATAATTATTTTCCCTGAAAATTGAAGGAATAGGGTAATCTGGTGGTTTATTGCCGATGAAAATGGGACCCCCACATGAACACTTCTGTGGGTTCACAAGGGCACAGCACAGCACACAGCTTTAGCCACTTTTCTTTAGCACAACCCAGCACTGCCCACTTCTGTGGTAGTATTCCTAAACCTGGAGAAGGCTTTTGAATTAGCAGTCCTCTTGCTATTCAGGATAGCCTGATCCAGAAGGGAATCAGTGGAAAGCTCCTGGCTTGGATGGGTGACAATTTCAGGAACAGAACAGCCAAATTCAGATTCCAGGTCACCTATCACACACATGCCACCAAAAATGGAAAAGTCAGGGTGGGGTCCTCAATCCAGCCCTTTCACACCCTAATGTCCTTGCATCCTCAACATACAGCCCCCAGTGCGGTGCAAGATCATCTCCTATCAACGACCTTGCATCATCTCCACTAGACCACACTGCCTAAGTAAAGCCCAGTCCTGTTTGAGGAGTTTCTGTAGGACAGAACTAAGATCTCTTCAGCCAAATCCAAAGCCAAGGCTCTGAGACTAAATGTTCAAGGCACAAGTCTGAGATCCAGGGAAAGGACTTAGAATTTGGGGCCAGGTCTTTCAATACCTTGGGGTAATGATTGACCGGACTCTCTCCTTTAAAAAGGAGGTTCCTGTACTTGACTGACCGAACCAAAGCAAGACGTTATAGAGCAATTCTGGGAGACACATATGAGCTAGACATAAAGTACTAAGATCATTCTATGTACATGCCATCCGTCCCCATTGTGATCTATGCTTCTGTCTCCCTGATTGCCGTAAAGCCAAAATTAAGAGAAAAATTGTAGACAGTTCAAAATGAAGCGCCAGGATCATTTTGGGTGCCCCAAGGTGGGCGAAGGCCCTCAATCTCTTCATGGAGGCAAAACCCCCTCCCACCGGAATCACGAATTGATCTAATGGCAGCTCAGTTATTTTCAAAGGTCATCCAAGCTCCAAGGAACACACACAACAAGAGACAAAAATCTCAGACGCCTAGAACGAGACCACGAGCTGTTGGCAAACAACCCTGGCTGTTTCCCCACACCAGGGTGTTGATACGCTATCACTCAAAAACAACTACTTGCCAAGGGAGCTTGTCAAAGGGGAAAGAATCAATACACATGCCTAGTCTAAAGGCAGAAGCTGAGAAGGTCATTGCAGCCATCACTTCTCCGTGTAGTAGAACCTACTTCACCGATGGATCAGTCGATCTCTTAAACCACACCCCAGGCGTCGGCTTTTCAGTAAGGGGTGCCACACAATCCTGAGGGGTAACAGACAACGCCTCCTCACTACGGCGAGGCAGTTGCGATCGGGAGCCCTACCCTACACGTCCCTGAGGAAGGACACAGATTCATACCTACAGACTCCAGGGCAGCCATTGACTGTCTACAGCAACTCACTCAAAGAAAACATCCACCTTCTGACCATTGTCCTCACAATAGCACAGAGGTTCTTGCTCAGGTAGAAGAAAAATCATAAACTGGGTCCCTAGCCACATAGGCATCAGAGGGAATGAGCTTGTTTGACAGACTGGCTGATTATGCAGGGGTATACCCCCAAATTCCATGATCTAAAAACCGACCGAAAAATCTTTAAAGGGAGAAGTGTAAAAGCCACAGCTCGTGTCTTCCTCCTGCAGCTTCACAAGAGAAAACAGATCCTTCCCCTCGGCAGATGGTACTCAGACGCCACAGGCTATGAGCCCTGGGACTCTCTGAAGCAATGAATAGAGGTTTGCGAAAATTTTTTACAGGTTACCATTGCGCATAGATCATAGAGACAATTGACCATGAAGACAGGTGTTGCATGCACTGTGGCGACCGAACGTGGCGTTCGGTACATTTCTTACAGAATTGTGAGCACACACAAATTTTTGAACAAGGACCGTCCACAAGGCCGCAAGGCTGGTAATGAGATTATGCCGCATGCTTACCCTGGCGGCAGGAGCACTGCTGGCAATCCCTCCAACACGGTAAGCATAGAGTGTCAGAGAAAAAAATGAGACAGCCATAAATAGCTGACACAGGCTGGGCCATATGTATGAAAGCCCGGGGGAAGCCAGAATTCGTAAATCTCAATGAATGAATGAGGGCTGCGGCAAAAGGGGGGGTTAAATTTTAATTAGGAAAATTAAAAAACAAACCAAAAGAAAAACAAAACTATGTTAAAAAACAGAAGAGAGAACACAAACAAAACAATAACTGACCAAAAGGGATAGGGGAAGGGGAAAGGTGAAAATGGGAAAAAGTAGGAGGTGGCTTCAAAGGATGTTTGGGCCCAAACCTAAAAAACTGCATCCCTTCTTCGTCCCATGCCAAAGAAATAAATCATGGCCTAATCCCGGTCTCCGGCCGGGAAAGAAAGATGGGGTTGAGTCTATCAGCCCAGTCGGTATGCCAAGCACGGGGTGTCGGGCTGTTTACAACCAACCTATGCACTCGATGTTCAGAGGTAGCAAGAAGTTTCCTGGGGGATTTCGATGTAAAAAATCGATCCCCCTCTACTTTAACGCCAGTGCTTTATTTTGAAAAAGCTGGAGTTTGCGCTTGTTATGTATTCTGTTTTTTGGAAATGCTCTTTGCAGGGGAGGTTTTTATCTGTTTTGTATGATGCGCTTCGGGCGAGGGGCGCTTTTTTAATTGATAAGCGAATGTAAGGTTTTTTTTTGCCAACTGCCTTGAACTGATAGGCAATTTAAATCGAATAGGTTCAGGGTTTAACCAAAGGGTGGTACAAGGGATCTGACTTGGGAGGTGCTTGTTCTTTTGAAAGGGGTTGAGGTAAAAAGTTTTGTAAGAGAAATTTTTGTGGTCTTACAAAAAGAACTTTTGTTTTTTGTCGTGCTAGTCTTTTACACCATTTATATCCCCTCTCGAGACCGTGTAAACCCTTAATGCGTGCGACACCCGAAAGCGCATTGTGTCGGCTAAATCGTAAGCGTCACATAGGGAATAAGTGAGTCTGTCTGGAAGGTTGTTTATGTATAAAGTATACATTTGTGTATAGTAAGGAAGCTGCCCTGGTACTCCCCGTGCTTGAAATGATGCCTGAAAATTTGTTTGAGAATTTAAATTTAATCTGCGGTCAACAGAAAAATTCAAGCACTTATTATTAAATTTATACACCTTGACTTGAGGCCAGCAGCCAACCCGGGCAAGGGTCGTCATCTTTTGTGACAAGAACAACTTCTCGTCGGTCTTTTTTTTTGTTTATGTAGTTTTTGGGATGAGTTGGTGCGCTTGCGTCGAGTGATGCGGTGAAAAGCCGAATTGTTTGTGTGGAGAATGTTTTGGTCTTCGAGATACCACCCTAGTTGAGTGTTTATGATTTTTTTTTTTTTTTTTTTGCCTAGTCTCGAGTAGTCCAATAGGGCGGTAACCCATTGGGTCAGTCAGGTCTTTCGTGGCTTAGGAAGAGGGCCCTAAGCAGTTTAAAGGGAGGGGAAAAATACCGTAGGAGAGAACGTTGAAAAGTGAGCAAAGCTTGTATAAGGTTGTCAGGAAGACAACCTTAGACGCGCCATCTGTGAGGACCTGGGCCTTACGAGGAAGCCTCTTTATTATTTCTTTTACTTCCTCACACGAGATGGGGGCTTTGAGTTCGCAGGTGTCGTCCAGCCTATCCAGTCGGAAATTTGGGTCTGGGTTGTTTTTCCGTTCTCTTGACTCCAGGTATCCATTTCTTGAATCCCGGCATGAACAAGGGATGAGGACGGTGAGGCTAGAAAATTTGGGCCCAGTGTTCTTCAAATTTTTGGATAATATCCACGGGATCTGAAACTTTTACGTTTTTTATAATGGGGTGGGAGAAGGGGGTAGTTATTACCTTTAGTTGTCGAATTTTTTTGCCAAATTCCCGTGGTTGCGAACTCTGTTACATTCTACTTTTTACACTAAAACTGTCCAATATTTTGTCGGGCCCTTATTGACTATCAAAGGCGTGTCTTCTTGAATAGAACATTGAAAATGGTTTTCATCTGTTTAATTTTTTAGTAAAAGACTTTGAAACAGGTCAGGAACGTTTTTTCCTTTCAGATGGGTGAATGATATGCGAGTTTATACTGAGACCTGGGGATGGTGCTCAACATGTTGAGGCGATGGAGGCGAAAATTTAATTCCAATACCCATCTATTGTTTGGGAATCAAACCTGTCAAGATTAAATTCAAAATTTTTATAATTCAAATTTTGGGTTTAAAAGACTCCCATCTGCTTGTTTATACGGGAAGATCATCTTTTTTTTTTTAGTATTTGATGTAGAAATTTTAATTATGATGGTATGTGACCTGAACCAACGTTCGGACCGGGTTGAGGTGTGTGTGGTAGGCAAGTGCGCCCTGCCCTGAAATTAAAAAAAATTTTAATAAAAAAGGGGGGGCAACCTTTGGCTGTGTTTTTTTGATTTCTATCACGGGTTGGGAAAGGCGCGGTTTATTGTTAAAAAGAATTTAAAAATGGAGCCCTTTGGGTTTGGGTAGGAGACCCTTTTTTTCGCCTGCTAGGGATTATCATTGGATTTTTAGTCCCTATTGGAGGTGAGACCCCGCCTCCCCCCCTTTCCGCTCCTAGAACTGAAGCGAGGTTCATGGGTTCTCTTTGTTTTTTGGAAAATTGTTGGTTTAAACAAACAAAAACATGAAAAAAAATTACCACTTTTTTTTTCGTTGCTAGGATTTCATACAGGTTTAGTTCTCTATGATACCTATTGCGGTGAGCCCCTCGCCTCCCTTTCCGGTTTTCTGGAGTGAGGTTCAGTGGTCTTCTTTTGTTTTTTAAAAAACGTAGTTTTTGGAAAAAGGGAACTAAAAAATGGCAAAAGAGAAAAAATGAAAATAATTTTCATACAGATTTATGTACATGGGAAATCGTGTACAACGGAGCCGGTGACCTCACCTCGCTCCCCCCAGCTTCCTCCAGCGCTGCTTCGCTCCCCCACTGGAACGTCACTACTTATCCCGGGAATGACCTAGGCCTGTGCTACGACCAGTGCGCAAGGTCGCCCCGCCCCTCCCCCCGGGGAGCTGACCGTCCCCTCGCGCGCGTTTTACCCCTTTAACAATCGTACCCTTTACTGTTTTTGCGCCCCTGTCACCCACTGTATAGAGTATGCTACCTTTTAAAAATCTGGGGGCAGGGTGGCGCTGCGCCCTTCCCGGGCTCGCACTAAACCCAAAACCCTTTAGAAAACCCGCTCCCGCTTCAAGCAGGGCTAAAAAAAAAAAACCCTTTAATACACTTTGGGGCCCCTTTCTTATTTTTTTTCCCCTTTCCCTTCTCCCTACAGGGTTTTTTAAGCCGTTTTTTTTTTGTTGGGTTAAAAATTGCTAATGCAGCAATGGCATTTTCTCACACTATTCTTCCACCTCAATGCTTTCCTGCTCGAGTATGTGATAAATAAACATAAATATCGTTCGTTGTTAGAAATTTAAATTATTTTTCCCTTTTTTTAGGATTTATATTGTTTCATCTAAACGAATTTACACTTCGGTTTTATCTTATCAGAATATCATTTCTTTTGATCTCGTCCCTCCCCTCTCCCGACCTGACCGTACCTTTTTTTTCGTTTGCGGTCATTTTGGAAGAAAAAAGGGTGTTTTCCCTCTTTAACCTGACCTCCTTTTTTTTTTTCCCGTCGGTGGCGCGTGGGGGGTCAATGCTGCTTGGCTCCCTGTAATTTGGAGAAAACATAGCTTGTTACATTGTTTTTTGGTGAAAATTCTATCGGCGCTAGAACGGGGCATGTAACGCAATTTCATAGAATTATTATTTTGAATATGCTAGTTTTCCCCCAATCATAGGCCAGTATTGCCCGATTTCCCCCCGGGGTTGCGAAAACCCTTAACTTTTACACACCTTTTGAGTCGGTGTCCCCCGGGGTTTATGTCCTTTAAATTAATGTGAATGGGGTTTAACTAAAATAAATTTTTTTCTTTTTAAATCACCCCTTTCTCACCCTCCTCAATCGCTTGCATGTTTTGGGTACACAAGCTTTTTTTTTTGATCGTAAAAATTTTATTATCCTTGGGAAATTTTTGCGAGCGCCCATACGATCGAAAAGAGAGCAGGTTATTATATTCCTGGCTCGAGTCCCTCAGTCAATCGGCTTTGGTATAGGACCCCCGTTCATATTTTATTGAGGTCTGGCATCCCTACTAGACTTACCTGGGCTTTTTCAATTTCCCCCCCGAAAGTTTTGCTTTTAAATACTTGCAATATTTTTTCATGTCACCTTCATTCTGCTCTTTCTGCCCGCATATCATTAGATGTTAATTAAATGTGGTTTTAAATAATCTTAATAGCTAGCATTGCTAATGATTCGTTTTTGTTTGGGAAAAAATTAATTTTCTTTTTGTGATTCATTCTCTGTGCGAGTCACTCTCGCTTTCCCTCCTTAACGCAGCTTCCTCACACCACTACACACCCTTCCCCTCCCCAACACGCAGGCCGGGCCCCTTTTCATTAAAAAGGTTGGTTTTACTGTCTTGTCCCGGGCGTAATGATTTTTATTTCTCTTTAGCCCAATTTTGTCTGTTGTGACGATGGCTTTACTGATGTAAGTTACATCATTTTTTCTCTGTGTAAAATGTGTTTAAGTAATCTTCGCGGATTGCCCTGGCGTTTCCCTTTTTACTCTCATATCTAAACAGAGATGGGTTTGGGAGTTCAACCAGGTCCCCGCGGGTCGCTAGACATCCCCTCTTCATTTTTTTCTTTTCTTTGTGAAATAAAACCCCAACAACAAAAAAAAACGAAAAAAATTTTTAAAACCAAAATTTAAAAAGGGGGAAAATTTTTTTTAAAAACCCGCTATGTAGATAAAACCCCTCTTCTTGTTTTCCTTTCTTTTTTTTTTTTCTCTGGCCCCTTTCGTGTTTTGATCTGGTTCCCCCCATATTTCAGTCAACCCAAGGGGCCGAAAGGGGAACCTGCTACAGTTCCGGTTTCCTTGGATGCCCTGGAAAGGGCTCACGAAGATCCCAAGGCCCGCGGACCGAGATTTTCGTCAAAAAGGGTTAAACCCCTCCCCGTTGTGGACGGGCGTTTTCCCGCCAGCTCCCCGTAGATCCCCAACCAGCACCTTTGCCGCGGTAACCAGTCGCCCCAAATGCTGTGCATAGGCACCCTGGCGGACGCCCGCCATCGGTCAACTCTAGGGCTCGTAGCGCGGTAACCGCCCCGAGATGCCGCCCCGCCCCGACCCCTGATCCCGGAGAAAATTTCGAGGGCGTGTGGGCCGAGAAAGGTCGGACGAGATCGTAGGAAAGTGTGGCAGAAGCCACCGGTTTTTGGGCCCGGGCCAGGACTACGGAGGTCTGGACGATCTGAATCAAAAAGACCTTGCGAACTTTAGGAGTGTGGACTCGAGGCGGGCAATTACACCCAGGACCAGGAGGAAGAGGACGACAGGGACACAGCCACGAAGATGCACCGGGCAAAGCCCGAGAACGAGATGACCAGCCGTTAGGTTCACCCCTTAGGCAAATCTAAAACGCCTCAGGCGAGGCTGGTAAGTGGCCAAAACAAAGCACAGTGGAGCAATCGTGTAGCAGACGAAGCCGTACCTCCCTCGCTCCCCCCATGCTTCCCGAGCTGCTGCTATCGGTTTCCCCCAGCTGGAACGGTCACACCTTACCGAAATGACCTAGGGGGCCCCAGAGATTCTCGCCGTGACCAGGCGGGAAAGGGCACCCCCGCCTCCCCCCGGCGCTTTACCGCCCCGACCCCCTCCCCATTTAGACATGTCTCTGTTTTTATACTGCGGTGTCAACCTCAGAAATAAAGATAATGCCTTAACTGCTGTTCACCATTGTCTAAGGATGAAACCTTTTACTTAAATTTAAAAAAGTCATGTAAAAATAGAGGTGGTGTGAATGAGGGGGTGACAGGGTGTGGCTGGTGGTGTGAGGTATGGGGTTGTGTTGTGTTTGTAGT
The DNA here is from genome assembly GCF_015228065.2 of Penaeus monodon. Taxonomy (NCBI): domain Eukaryota; kingdom Metazoa; phylum Arthropoda; class Malacostraca; order Decapoda; family Penaeidae; genus Penaeus; species Penaeus monodon. The sequence continues at coordinate 8,495 of NW_023639955.1, forward strand.
TGAAGGTAACATGTAGGGTGTGTATATATAAAAGATTGTGGCGAAAGGGTAATCTAAAAGAAAACATGTATGAAATGCGGAGGAAAGGGGGGGTGGGGCCTGGTGACTTATCTGTGAAAGGGGGGGGAGCATCTCTCTCAGTGAGCCCGGTCACGTGCTCACTGGCAGAGGCCCCCCTACCCCAAAAGTTTGTCACATAGTCAGATAGCCGAGCATGTTTCCCTTGTGGTTGTGGAGATAAGAAAAGAAAAACGCAAATAGAAAACAAACGAAAACGAATACGTTAATATTTTGTTGGGGTAAAATACAAAAAAACAACTAATAAGGAATATAAGATACTCTTGCGTAACTCGTAAAAAACAAAGGGTGGTGTTGCTAATGTGCTGTGAATTTAGGGATAGAAAGGAATGTAATGATATGGGGATTGAATTATGTTAGGGGGAGGTCCTTTTATGTTATGGGGGTGTCAAATTCTGCGCTGGAAATCATCCTCCGAACCGGGCACAAGCGTTTTGTTTTTCTTTTGAAAATGCGAAGTTTTGGCTTTTCCCGGGGCCCTTTATCGTAGGCCAAATGCTTCAATTAAAAACACAAACACTGCAAAATTGCGTTTTAATGTGAGGTGCCGGCCGAACTATAAGGGGTTTTTCCCCCTTTGGGCAGGGTTTAAACTCCGCCCGGGTCCTAACACAAAAAGACAGTGGTCCCCCTTTTTTTGAAAACACGCCTTTCATCACCCTTTTAGCTTCTGCTAACTTCCCTCCCATTCCTATCCCCCATCCCCCCTTCCTATGCTACCGGGGGGTCTGTGATCAAATAACATACTCGGGGGAGCCCTCTCCTGTAAGTGGCTCTCCAAAAGTCTTCTCCACAAGAAGTTCTGAAACCCACTGTTTTAAGTTCAAAATGGCTACAAGTTGTTGTTGCTAGGCCAGAACGGGAAACCCCCTTCCTCTCCTCATCGGGAAAAAGGGAAAACCCTTTCCCTTCCCCCCTGAACTAAGGCTAAATGCACGGTCGGGGCAAAAAAGATTGACAAACAATCGTGTGGTCTTTCGGGCGAATCTCAGCAAAAACCAAGTATTTTGTTGATGTCTAAAACCCCCCAGTCTCGGATTTAAGATCCTTTTGCTCTGCCCAAAGGGCCAAAGCCCCTTTCTCGGGGGATCTAATTTTAAAACACATCTGTCCCCCCCCTAAAATGCAGCAACTGTCGTCCTGCCCGGTCCTCCTTTTTCAAATGCGGACTAAAACCCCCTCTGTGAGGTGAGGTTTTCTTAAGGGGAGGAAGAAAAAGGGCCAAACAATGATGCCTATCTTGTAGGGGAAAAGGCATCCCTCTGGGCTTCCCCAAGGCTCCTCTACCCGTGTTTGCCTCGTGCTCCCCCGGCGCTGTGGAGACGGGGGTCCCAGGTTTAGCGTCCATTCATGAGAGCCTTTTGGCAGCAAAACGCCTCTTTGGTCCCTTTTCCCCAAGACGGGGGGCATTGGCTGTATATATTCCTCCCACCCCTGTGGCTGGTAAACCTTAGTTCTAACATACAGCTTCCCCTTGTTTGGGTCGTGGTTGGGGGGGCGTGAGAGGATGAAAAAACTGCTTTTTTATGGCAAAAATTCCAACCCCCCCAACAAAAAGATATAATGTTGACGAACGTGCAAGGCCCCGACTAATCTTCATAGCTTCTAGTGGCAACGAAAAACAAAACACGCGGCTCTCGAAAACCTGCTGCTAAGTGGACACAACATCACCAAAAAACAATTTTTCACAGATTGTCCAGCAGGGACTCTCGTGGGGCCTCCCCAGGCCAGCAGCCAAATCAGGGAGACCTCTGGTACCTCTCAGACGCCCTTTCCTGACCGAAGGGGGGCAGAACTAAATCAACCAAAACAGCTGCGCCCCACCCCCCCCCACAATTTAAGACGAAAGGGGGGCCGAAAACGCCCGGCCCGGGGAAAACAGCTCTGAGGGTGAGTCGGACCCCCTAGGCTTTCCCCCAGTTTAAGGTTCCCCTAAACCAAAGGGCTTCGAAAATGCCTACCAACGGAAAAGAGCTTTGGAGTGCAGAAAAAAATCGGTTTGTCATCCGGTTGCCAAAGCAGGGCATGATTATCATCCCAAAGCCCAAGCTACCTTGAATTTCCTGCGGAAACAAAGCTTAAGGGGGGGAATGATCCCTCTCCCCACTAAATGCCGACACAGAGAATAAAGATGGTCTTTTTTGGCTTCCCTCACTACATATGATTGGGGTGTCCTTCGGACGCTAGCTAAATTTCCCAAAGGGGAAGATCCCAACCCAGAAAGTCCTTCCCCTTTAAAAAGGAGCCCCACCACTACCCTTGACCGGGGCATGGGTCCCTCATCTAAAACATAACCTGATCTGCTTTGGGGCTAAATCCAAAGATATGATCACCACCAGGGTAGCTGAAAAAGGGCCCAACCAAAAGTTGGTGTCTGTAGGAAGGACCAACCCGAGGTGTGCCCCAAGGCCCCCAAAAGGAAAGGCAAGGGCCACAAAAGCCAAATGTGGCCCCCTACCCAAAGGGGGATCTGCCTGGGGCTTGGCTTGTTCTGCCAGGGAAAAAGGGCGGGTCTTAGACGCAAAAGGTTGCTAAAATGACCCTACTTTGTTCCTGCTCCCCAGGAACCCCTGTTGGGACAGAACAAAAGAGAAAAGACTTTCCCGACCTCCCAAGGGAAGGAAGCCCCTTTCCCCAGCCGACACCCGATATCTCCAACAAAACGGGTTTCCCACACTAAAAAACAGAAGAAAAACCACAGGAATTACTTCAAAGAACACTGCGAAAGCCTCTCCTAGAGACATAACTCTTTGACGAGGAAAAGACTCTCCTTTTATTGCTGTGTCCCCAGCATATAAAGCCAGTGTCCATTTTGGGGGGCGAAAGGCGCACGTCGCCATGAGGCATGACCCAATGTCCAGTCCTGAAAAGGGGGGAAACCCCTGTCACCCCCGGCGGGGCTCCCTCCCCCCTCAACCCCGGGGATGCCCTCACAGGCAGGCCGAACAGGCAAAAAGAAAAAAAAAAGCAAAATAATCCTAAGGGGGAAAAAACCAAAAATCACAAAAGTCAAAACTACCCAAGGGTCTCCCCCCCGTGGACCCCTGGTTGCCCGACAACAAAAGAAAAATCCCTCACCCCGCGAGACCCCCCTAACGGGAATCGCCCCTTTCCCTGGGGGGGG
>NW_023639956.1:0-11694 GCF_015228065.2 Penaeus monodon
GGAAAGGTACTGCCCCTAGTTTGGGGTGGATGCCCTTTTAAATGATTAAAATCTTGAATACACTGGAAAATCTTCTAGACCCTTTGCATACTGCAATATTAAAAAAGTTCCACCCGATTTTCAATCGCATCTCTGCACCCCTTTGGGATGGAAAAAACATTCATTTCCTCCAAAGTTTTGGGAAAAGTGGTTGCTTCCATGTATGTTTCCTAACCTCAAAGTGAAATTAAAAATTAATCGGGTAAACCAAATTTGACGGCCCATTTTAGAGAATGCCCCCATTTAAATTTGGAAATTTGGGGGGTTCAGAAAAACTGCATCTATTCTTGAAAACACAGCCCAAGGCCCTTCCTTGAGGGTTGCCAAAAGTCCCCCCAGGGGGTGTGCAAACCCCACTGAAATCCCCCATAAATAGAAATGGTTTGGGGGCAACTCCCCAAGTAATCTTCCACCCTCTATTTGAGATTTGTGGAGGAAGGTAATGGATCACATGTAAGGTTTGTAAACCCTATTCCTCGAAACCCTCCACGTTTTTGCCCTGAAAAATTTCCCCCTTAAACTTTTTATAACCCAAATCTTTTTTTTAAAATTTTTTGCACCTTTTCTTGTTTTGAAGAACTTCTAGTTTCTTTGCAGGGGAAACGCTATTGGACCTGGACAGTTTCTCCTGTACCTTTGTCCCTTTCCCTTTTTTGGTTGTCCTTTCCCTTAAAAACAGCAAGATTTGGGCTCCATGCCCATAACCCGGGCATGAAAGCAGGGGGTAGGTTGGGCACTATGATTTTAACTTGAGGGGGTACCAGCAAACTTAACCGTCTGGAAGGTTTTAATGTTTCCAATTTAGGACAGCTGGGTTGACTGTTCAAAACCACAACTTTCTTTTTAAAAAATTTTTTACTCCCACTACATTAAAAAATTCTTTAGTTCCTCAAAACCTTTTTTTCAAAGACCTATCAGGTCTCGGGAAAAAAAATTTTTTCCTGTTGAGTTTTTTTGGGAGAACATAAATTTTGAGCCCGGAATGTTGCATTTGCACACAAGGGTCACTCTCGTCTGTAAAAAACCCTCAACTATCAGGCTCCATCTTGCTGTGGGGTAATTGACCACGCCTGATTTGACCGGGCTTGATCAAGCTAGTGTCTAAAACCAATAGAAATCAGAGGGGTTTTTGCAAAACCAGGGGACAAAGTGCGCATTGCTCAACATCCAGGACTCCTGTTTTTCACGCAAAAACCGTGGGAGAGTTCTCTCTGGTCCAAGATGGAAAAACCAGGGTGGGTGCACATCCCCTCTCATAGGCCCTTTAGGAAACCATTTTGTCTCATCCCCCATGTGGCCCCCCCATATTGGGGGGACCTCTGGTCTGGGCTCCCCAGATCATTGGGACCTCAAGCCCCCCCCCCCCCACTGCCGCAAGGCACTCCCCATGGGGGGTTTTTACTTTGGGAAACGTCCTTCAATAACCCCCCCCACCCTAACGGGAGCCCCCTTGCGCGGTGGGGGGGCTTCAGGACCCAAATCGTAGCTGGCCCATGGGGATACCCATACTGGAGGGGTCCCCATCAGAGATTGAAAAAATGGTTTCCCTGATGCAAAAAGACCTACGAGAGGGATGTTGCCCCCCCCCCGGTTCATTCCATCTTGGGCCAGGGAAAACTCTCCCACGTGTGTAGAAAGAACCCTGGGGGTAAAGCGATGCTGCCCTCCACCCTGCCTAGAAACACACCTCTTTGGTCTTTTTCTGGTTTGAGGGGGTTTGATCGGGGCCCGTCAAGTCAATACCGGGTAAAATTTGGGCCCCGGGTAAAGCAGGCACTGTTCTTTGGGTAGCGCATAGGTCCTGCGCTCCCATCATCGTATAGTGGCTGGTAATTTTCCTCACTACCCCGTGGCTGGGAGGTTTTGACCCAGAAGAGAGTGACCGCCCCGTTTGCAATATGCAACTTTCCCGGGGGCTCAATTTTCATTTTCTCCAAAAAACTATCATGTAAAAATTGTCTTTTCCCCAACCTGATGGGGTTTTCTGGAAACTGTTAGAGGAACTAAAAAATTATAATGTATGGCAGTAAAACGTTTTAAAAAGAAAGTTGTGGTTAGGAACAGTTGACAGCAGCTCCCCTTCTAATTTTTGGGAACTTCAGCCCTTCCAGATCGTTAAATTGGCATGGTCCACTCAAGGAAACCCTTTGTGCCCAACCCATACGGTGCTTCCATGCCGGGGTTATGGGCAGGAGCCAACTCTTGCCGTTTTAAAGGAAATGGCAGCTTCTTCAAAAAATGTAAAAGGTACAAATTTGAAAAAGAAGTATTGGTAAAAAGGAAAGGGAAGTTATTTTCCAGGGGAAAAGAAACGTTTCCAGTGGCAAAGTGACTTACCGGGCTATAACCCTTTGTTTCGGTTCTAGCCCATCCTCCTTCCACCATCCCTTGCCATCCAATACTTCTTCACCACACACATTTTTAAAACCCTCAGTTCTCAATTGCTGAAACTGGTCGGGTGAGTTCCCCAAACAGAGTGGGAGGGGGGGGTCTATTGAGGAACTCCTCCTCTAAAAGAAAGGTCTCTGAACCCATCAGTCAAGGCCCAGAGGCCTCAATGGTGACAGCATCGCTGCCTCACATCCACAGGGCCTCCACGCTGGCAAAATGCCCCTTACGAAAAGGTCGGTCCGTCCTTTGCCCAAGCAAAAAAATCCTGAGCCACCCAAAGGAAGCCTGGGGAAACTATTTTTCCACAGGAAAACCCCTTTTAAAAGGGACTCCCAACTCCGGGAAAAGGGACAGCCCAAAGGTGTGGGGCAAAACTTGACTACGGGTGCTGCCAAACACCTCATGAAGAGTGTTTGAAGAAAGGGGATCCTAATCCAGTGGCCTGTCGGGGAAATTTTGAAAAAGGGGAAAAAAACTGCACATCTGATATTTTTGATGAAACCAATTTGTGTATCCCTACAAAATTATGCCAGAAAAATCGTCCAATTTCTCTAAAGGATTCCAAAGTCAACCTCAGGGGACCTTTGTAATGGACTTCAGGGTTGTTTGATTATTTAAAATTACCTGCCGCGTCAACACTAAGGTCTTTACGGTGATACCTTGTTAAATAAAAATTTAAATGTTTAAAATTTTAAAAATCTATCAATAAATATCTTACAAAAAAATAAATAATTAAAAATCAAGCATAAATATTATGCTCTAAGTCATAAAATAAAAAAAAAGCATAAACTTATGATAATAAATTTTTTATTAAAAATATTGTCCCCCAAGGAAAATTATAAGACCCTCTATGTCCCCAATTTCCCCCCCAAATCATTTTTCATGTATAGGGGGAAAAATCAACGTCTTTGGTCTGAGAATGTTGCACATTTTTCCACTACATTGGATCGTTAAGGGTTTCTTGGCATCCTTCACAAAGTGCTTCTTTTTTTCCCATCAGGGCCCAGAGTCATTTTGGTGCCCGATTCTTAGTCTTGTTAAAAAACTTAAAACTTTTGGGTTGGGGATGGTGCTAGTCACCCACTCCCAAAAGGTCATCTCTAATTCCGCAGTTTGTTTCGGGAGTATGCCCCCTTTTTTTCCTCCTTTATCCAAGACAATTTCTGATGCTGGGTTTCAGGGGTGTGGGGGAGAGAAAACGGCACCAAGGCGAGCGAGCTCCTTTGGCCTTCCGATCAGCTCGCTCTTTTCCCACTGTCCCAAACATGCGCTGGCACCCAACAAGAGAAATTTTTTTACGGTTTTGACATCCCCAACATAGAGTAATCTTTTACGTGTTGCTCACCCAACAAGTAATCTTTTTACGTGTTGCATAGTGAAAGCCAATCTTGAACCTCCCTCACTTTTGGGATGTGAGGGTTTAAGCTCTTGATTGCTTGCAAGGCACTACGAGAGTACAATATATCACAATAGAATGGTTTGTAAGATCTCTAGTCATCTTAACTGCTTGAGGATGGCATGTACTCTGCAGTAAAGATCGGGGGCGCTATAAAAAGTCCAGATGCGTCTTCCTTCTGCTCCTGCTCAAACCCACGCCATTTTCAATTCGACCATCTGTATGAATTGCATCTGATCCCCGGTATTTAAAAAATGGCTGAAAAATTTCTCTGGGCTTCTGCTTCAGATCTCCCCCCTTTTCCCCAATTCCGACTAAATCCAGCTCGCTTGACTATTTTAAAGGCGGAAATTGGGTTTCCCAACACCGAACCTTAAAATTTTAAATTAAGATTTAAAACCAATCTGTTTTGGGAGATCCTGGAACCCTTGGGTAGTCTCTGTGTAAATCAGGTTCATGTATTCTGGGTGTAATGAAAGAGGGGGTTCCCACTCTCACATACGGGGTCCACAGGTGAAGACCTAAACCCCCAATACAGATTCTGAGAGTTTCATTATAAAACCGAGTCTAACTCCGTAGAACAGTGGGAGTTGCAGATGAATAACTTCACTCAAAATCAAGCTTCTACGAAAAGCACTCGGTAAAGCCGCAGAAGCGATGTGGGGTCTGCCCCCAAGATAGAGGGAAAAGAACCCGCAAAATACAAAGTGCTTTTTTTACCCTTTTACCCAACTTTTGATGTGAGGCCCCCATGTAAGCCTTGAGTAAAAAATTAAACCCCAATACTTCACCTCTTGCAAAAATTGCGGGGGTTTTTGCTCCTAAATAGGGGGAAGGGGAGGGAAATTTTCCTCGTTTGAAATGCATAGCCAGGGTCTTGTTTTGGGAAAAATTTTTGAACCCATGATATGTTGTCCACTGTACAACCTAATTTATTACAGCTCCTGAAACTTCCTCCCCCAGTACATGTAAATCATCCACAACGATTAATGAAACGAACTTAAAAACCTTTAAAAGTCTTTTTAGAAATGGAAAAACAGGGTCACATTTAGACCCCCCTTTGTGGGACCCCTTCCACTGATTTTCCCGGGTTTAGAGAAACTGTTTCCCACCCAAACCAAAATTTTCCCTGTTAAAAGGAAATTTTGTATAAGGTAGGTAATGCTCCTCTTAACCAATGTCATAAAACTTCTTGAGTTCCATGCTTCCAAGTAGCATCATGCCTTTTAAGGTCAAAGAAACTGCTAACATGTGACGTCGCTGTGCGAAGGAACCCCCTATAGCTTTTTCCACCCTTACAGTCATCGTGGTCGATTAAATTTTTCTAAACCCTATTGATATGGAGTAAACATTTTTTTCCCTTTTTTCTAGCAGCCAGTCACTAAAGTTTACCTTTTTCCTTTCCATCAGCTTGCAGATGCAGTGGTGGGGGAAAATTGGTCCTGAAATTTCCGGGTTGGAACGCCCCTTCCGGGTTTAAAGGAAAAGGAATAATTATAGACTCTTTCCTTTGGGGATGGCACTGTACCCTCCCTCTATATATTATTGAATAGGTCCAAAAAAAATACGGGGAGCTCTCTGTAAATGAGATATTTTTGGTATAAAATTCGTCACTTCCTGGGGCAATTTTAGGGCAGAGCTAAAAAGCAGAGTCCATCCTTGCGTAAAAGGGCAAGTTGTAGGGAAATTCTGCTGCATCCACTAAAAACCCCACTGGGTGTCGTTCCGTTCAGCCCAAAGAGTGGAGAATGGGACAGGTAAAATGCTCCAGGGGAGATCTCTGCCATGGATTTACTAGCTCTTGCAACATCTTTTTTATCTGTGATATTTGCCATCATTTAAAAGCAGGGGGGCAGTGATGTGCTCTTTCCAGGTCTTACCACCTTGTCCCATACCCATGCAAAGGGGGGTCCCAGAGTTACCAAAGGGACAACTGTTCCATGATGTCCCCTGCCCCCTTTTAGCACTCACCGGGCCTTGGGCTCGGTCTTTTTGTAATGGATCAAGGTTTATCACTGGGGCTTAATCCCTTAATGCAGCTTTTTTTGCTCTACACTTGTTGGCATTCATCAGACCACCTGGTACCGGGGGTCGACGGTAATGCCCGCTACTTTTGGATGGATCTTCTGCTGCAAGGTGAAATTTGTGATGTGAAATGATTAACCCAAACTTGAACACTCTGGAAACCCTTTACAATCCCCGCAATACGCAGTTGATCTAAAAAGATCCATCCAATGTTCGTCGCCATCTCTGCACTCCATTGGGTGGAATCCATTCACCTCCTCCAAAAGTATTGGAAAATGGTCCTTCCATTAATCTTCCTAACCTGCCAAGTGAAATTCTCTGTAAACAGGGGAACAAATTTACAGGGCTTATTGGAAATGTCCAGTTTGAAATTTGGGAAAAGTGTGGGGGTTTCACTGCAAAAAAACGCATCTACTCTTAGGGGCAGGGTCCCAAAACCCTTCTCGAGGGTTGCACAAAGTGTCTCCCCAAGGGTGATGCCGACCATTGAAATCTTTCAAGATAAAAAGGATGTGGCACTCCAAGTAATTAATGTTCAATTTTGGAGAAGGGAGATGGATGCCCAAAATGTAGGTCGTGTCAAGCTATTCTCACAGCCTTCCCCGGGAGTGTTGTCTGCAGGTGGGTGGCCTGGAAGGGAAAATCTAATACCATTACTGCTACTCCTCCCTGTGGGCCATTGTCAAAAGGGCCCATATGGGCTTGAAATTGGGAATCCTCTCAGGAAAGGTAAAAATTTTCCCCGGTCATAATCTCTTTTAACTACCAAACTAGATTTTATGAAGCTATCAATTGCAGTTTTTTCCCATTTTTCATGAATCCCCGACAGTTCCATTGGATTGGGTATTCATTTTCTTTTATTATTTTTTATAAGGTTTTTGGCAGCACCTTTTGGGCAAGGTTTCCTTTTCCCTTTAAGCTGTCCCTTTCCCTGATCCTGGATACCTTTTTTAAAAATTTTTTTTTACCTTTGGAAAAATTTCCCCATGTTTCCCTGGATAGGTTTCAGGATTTCTTTGCCTGGCAAAGATGGACCTGACCCTTTTCTTTGGGGCATTTTGTCTAGCACGGAGGCCTCTGTTGGGTGTTTGGGAGTGGGGCTTTGCACAGGTTTTAGGATTCCTTTTCTGGGGAAAGGCATGCCTTAGCCTTTTCTTGGGGCATTTTGCCTAGCGCAAGGCCCCTGTGGTGTGGGGGCGCTGGGCGTCACCGTTGAGGCCCTGGGCCTTAAAAGATGCTCCAAAGACTTTCTTTGGAGGGGATCTCCTTAAAAACCCCTCACCCTCCCGTTTCTGGGGGAACAACTCACCAAAGGCAGTGTCAGCAAATTTGCGACTGAGGTTAAAGGAATGGGAGTTGTTTAAAGCATTGGAGACAAGGTTGGTGGGGAAAGGGTGGGCTAGAAACCCAAGCAAAGACTTACCTGGCTGTGCAAATGCACACGGCCGTCGTTTGCCTCTGGAAAAAATAACTTTCTCCTTGCTCCCTTTTTCCATCTTCCTTTTTTAAATTTGTACCTTTACATTGCTTTGAAGAAGCTTCATGAGCTTCTTTGCATGGTAAAAGGATTTGGGCCCGGAATTGTCATCTCCTTATGACCTGTTTTACCACACTTTTTCTACTCTTGGGTTTCCTTTTCTTTAAAAAGGGAAAAGTTGGGTCCATGCCCCTAACCTTGGGATGGAAGCCCCATGGTTGGCACATATGGGTTTACCTTTAGGTGGGACCGGGGTAAATTTAAAACCCATTCTGGAAGGGCTAATGTGTTAAAAATTAAAAGAAAGCTGGTGTCGATTTCCAAACCTCAACTTTCTTTTTAAAAAGTTTTACTGCCCCCTACATTAAATTCTCTAGTTCCTCTAACAGTTTTTCCCAAAAAACCTCTCGGGAAAAAACATTCCCTTTTCCTGATTGAGGTTTTTTTGAGGGGAACATGAAAATTTAGCCCAGGGAAAGTCCGCATATCCACGCAGACGGTCACTCTCGTCTGGTGACGAAACCCCAACTATCAGGCTACCATCCGCTTGGGGGATACGAAGGTTCACGTTGCATACTTCAACAAATTTTTGATGCTTTCGAAAATATCAAGATCCTATTGAACCCTTCATGGTCTTTACTACTAGGTATTACTTATAAATGTTTTTATTTTACAGGAGATTTCCTTAGTGGATTAGGAGGCTTTTCCCCTTCTTTCCTGGTTTTGGGGTCCCGGGAGCCATTAGATTCCCATTCTGGGTCTTTGAAAACTAAAGGTTCCAAAGTGCAATCGGGATGTTTTCCCGAGGGGAAAGTCGAGGATTGCGTAGGTCGTCGGGAAAGAGCTAGATCTTTTAAATTTGTATTTCTCATACAAATTTAATTCTTCATTTCCCCCCCCCCCCACCCACCTGGGGTCCCCAACGGGGAACTATAGTTGGGTTCAAAATCTCCCACAGCCACGGGTAATAAGAAATATACGCAGCCCCTATTTAAAATTGATGGGAGTCCCCGGGACCTATGTTACCCCACTGAATAGTGCCTGCTTGACCCCCAGCCATATTTGCCAGCCGATTTACTTTTACCGGGGTTGATCAAGCCCCCGTCTAACCAAATAAAGGACCAAAGAGGTGTGTTTCTAGCTCAGGGCGCAGCATGCACATCGCTCAAACCCCCAGGACTCCTGTTCCCGGAATACAAAAAGCAAAACGGCAAACACACTGGGGGAGTTCCCCTGGGCCAAGATGAAATGAACCCGGGTGGTACACCCCCCCCTCTCATAGGCCCTTTGGGGCACCGGGAACCATTTTGTCTCATCCCCCCACTGGGGACCCCTCCAGTAGGGTAGCCCTCTGGTCCGGCCAACAGATCATTGGACCCAACCCCCACACCGCGGCAAGGCCTTTTCCCTTAGGGGGGGGACTTCATGGAGGGGTAGCAGTACTGGTATTTAATATTCCCTTCCCCCGGCCATCCACCTGCAGACACATGCAAAAAAGGCTGTAGAATAGGGTTGACACAAACCTTCACCCTCTACCTTCCTCACATAATCTCAACACAGATAAATTTTTGGAAGATCTACTTGGGGGATTTCAATGGTCAGCATCACCTCTAGGGACACTTTTTTCATCCCTCGAGAAAGGGGCCCTTTGGAGTCCATGTTCTTAAAAGTAGATGCAGTTTTAAATGAATGGGGACAATCCCCACATTCCAAAATTTAAAATGGGACATTCTCCAATATAGATCTGTCAACTGTTCAAATGTTTCACAATAAATTTGACTTGGGGGTTTTGGGAAAACTTCAAGGAAAACACCACTTTCCAACTTTTGAAGGAGTGAATGTATTCCCAAAATGGGGTGCAGAGATGGTGACGAACTGTGGGCTGGAATCTTTTACATCAACTCAGTATTGCAAAAGGGTCTGAATGATTTCCGCGTGTTCAAATGCTGTTAATCACTTACTCACGAATTCACCTTGCAGCAAAACTCCTTCCCAAAAATAGCTGGGTTACGTCGACCTCCAGTACATGGGGGTCTGGTGAAAGCCCAACAAACTGTTGGCAAGAAAAGCTCATAAAGGCAGTTGAAACGACGCCCTACATGTAAGCTTTATCCCTTACAAAAGACCCGACCAAAGCCAGGTGGTCTAAAGGGGGCCCGACGGACGCTGGAACAGTTTTATCTCCTCGATTAAATCTGGACCCCCTTAGCGGGTATGGGACAAGGTCGTAAAATCGCTGGAAAACCCAAACAATGCCACCACCTGCTTTGAAAAGATGGTATAATCATCACAGACAAAAGAGATGTTTAATGAGAGCAAAACCCTGCAAGACTCCTCTGGAACATCTTTCACTCCCGATTCTCCCTCTTCGTGCTGAACAGGAAACACCCAGTTCGTTCTTAGAGGGCTCAACAGAACTTCCCTACAACTTGCCATTTTTTTTCACAAAGGGGTGGCTCGCTTTGCGCTCTCAGTAAGAACTGCCCCGGGAAATGAGATATTCCTACAAAAGTATCTCACTTACCAGAAGATCCCGAAGTTCCTGTTTTAGTTTCAAAAAGATCATTGGGGGGTACAGGGCCATCCCCATGGAAAGAGGCTATAATCATTCCTTCCCTAAACCCGGCAAAAACGATTCCCACCAAAAATTACAAACCCAAATTTTTCTCACCACTGCTTTGCAATCTGATGGAGAAAAAGGGAAACACAGGTTGCATGGCTGCTAGTAAAAAAAACATTTGACCCCCCTATAAAATAGGGGTTTTTAGAAGATTGAGATCGACCACAATGCACTGTAAGGTGGAAACTGCAAAACAAATCCCTTAACAGCACGTCCATGTTAACGTTTTCGGGGACCTTAAAAAAGCTTAAAAATACTACTTGGAAGCAGGGCATACTCTAAACTGTATGACACGGGTTTAAGAGGAGCATTACCTACATTTTCAAAGCTTCCTTGCAAACGGAAATTTAGATTTTTGGGGGGGAAAACATTTCTTAATCGGGAAATCAGCTGGAAGGGTCCCACAGGGGGTGTCTTGAGTGTCCCTTTTTGCCTTGTTAAATGACATCGTAAGGTTGTTCCAAGTTCTGTCTCAGAAATCTGTATTGATGACTTTACACTGTACTCTCAGGAGAAGTTTACGGGATGTGAAAAAACACATCAGGCGCAATAAATCAGATTGTACAGTGGGCAACTATCATGGGGCTCAAATTTTCTCCGCAAGGAATAAAATTTTTTATGCATATTTTTTTTCAAAAATTTTTATACCTTAACTAATATCTTGCTTTGATTTATTTATTAATATTGTTTTTGAAGAAATTTATTGAAAAAATTTTTTTAAGTTTAAATTTTTTGATTTTCTATCTATCAGGTATTTGCCGCAAAGACCTTAGCTGTTAATGCGCGATAGTTTTAATAATCATTCAATTAATCCTCAATTAAAACCCTTACTCCACTCTCTTTTTGGGGGAAAATCCCCCAGGGCAGTCCTCTAAAAGCTTCAAATCCAAAACTGAGGTTAATTGTATTTAAATGGATATGGGGGTTAAGGGATGACGATAAAGTTGGGCTACAAAACCCAGGAGGGCTTACCTGCTTGTGTGAACAGCCCCAGGCATGAGCTTGCGTCTGGGAAAAATAATTTTGTCCTTTTTCCCATTACTAATACTTTTTTTAATTTGACCTGTTAAAAGCTTTGAGTAACTCCTGACTTCTTTATAGTGAAAAAATCATACTGGGCCTGGACAGTTTCACTACCTTGAAATTTTCAAATACCCCATCAGTTCGGTGTAAAGACCTTTGCATGACTGTTTTGTGAGAACATGTGACTTAAACCCCATAAAGTTACATGTTCTCACAACTGTTTTTTCTCATCTGGGGACCCCCCCCAAAAGGAAGCCGCCTTTCCGCGGTGGGGGGGCTTGAGCCCAAGTCTGGTGAGCCGGGCCAAAAGGGGTACCCCTCTGGGGGGGTCCCTGGGAATGAACAAATTGGCCCTTTCCCGGGGCACCCAAGGCTTGAAGGGGGATGGTGTACCACCCCTGGGTTCATTCCCCTTGGACCAGGGGGAACTCCCCACGTTTTGCCGTCGTCATCCCGTATTACCAGGGACAGGAGTCCCGGAGTTGAGCGATGCTGCATGCTGCGCCCTGCAGCTAGCAACACACCTCTTTGGTACTATTTGGTACTATTTATTTTTACGCATAGGTCCCGCGACTCCATCATACTGTAATATTTCTGCGTTATTTTTTCATTCCCCCCGTGGCTGTTTTTGGGGGTTTTGAACCCCAAATATAGCTTCCCCCCGTTGGATTCCTGGTGGGGGGGGGGTGAGGAAAAAAATTCAAATTTGTATGAGTACTACAA
>NW_023639957.1:0-7500 GCF_015228065.2 Penaeus monodon
AAAAAGGGCCAACAAAACAAAAAGGTTTAAAAATAAAAAGGGGTTTTCAAAAGGGCACACACGAGGTTTCACAGGAGCACCCCCAATCGTCTTTTGGTTTGGGGCTTGTCCCCCGCCCTCCGCTCACCCCCAGTTGCGACTTTTTGCCAGGATTTTTTCATTTTAACACATCCCCAGGTCCCCTTTTTCTTTTTAAACCCCTGTTTCGCACAGAAAAAAGCCCCAGGGCATACAATGAGAAAAGATCAAGGAAAGTGGGGGATACAAAGGGTGGTCACGACAAATTTTTTGGGGTCACTTTTTGTGTCCTAGTTTTTATTACATTATCACCATTATTGTAATTAGAATATAAAATTTTTTGGGGGAAATTTACTCAAAATGACAATAATAATGGTAATAATAAAAATAACAAAGATTAAAAAAATAATAAACGATTTTTAAAATAATTATTCTTTCTCATTTTACATTTTATCGTTTTATTGAAATTATTGGTTAAATACGATAAAATTATTATATATATATATATATAAAATTAATATATATAATATATATAAAATATAATATTAGGTGGTGTGTGTGTGTTGTTTGTTTTGGTGTGTTTTTTATTTGCAATTTACTACTCTAATAATAAAATGAAAATAGTGAAATTTAATAATTTGATTATTTTTATCATTTTTATGGTTATTATCCTTTTTAATATATATTTTTGTAATGATACAAAAGATAGAAATAATAATATAATAAAAAATAATTAATAAAAATAAAATATGATAATGATAATAATAAAATAATAGAAATTGATAAAATAAAAAAATTTTTTTTATTATTATTATCATTATTTTTTTATTTACATATTATTAAAATTAATAATGATTATTATCATCATTATTTTTGCAATTATCCATTATCATAAAATGTATAATCTAAATAGCAATTTTTTATAGAAAAAAAATCTCTTTAATCTCATTTTATTCTTTTGGGATCCATTGGCTTTTTTAGGACCATTTGCTAAACTTTAATCCATGGGCTATCTAAAACTGGGACCCGAACCCCAGCAAAACAAATACATCCCCATGGAGTGCACCCCCAAGACATACTAAAGAAGGGAAAATTTTTCCCTAAATAAAATGAATTAGTTTGTGTTTAAATTTCTCATAATTTTTTTGACTCTTTTAAACTCTCATAATTTTTCATAATTCTATTTCAATTCTCTAAGGTTTAAATTTCAGAAAGGGGCCTGAGAAATAGTAAATTTGGGGAAACAAGAGAGAGGGAGAGAGAGAGGAGAGGAGAGAGAGGGGGAAAAAGAGGGGGAGAGAGAAGAGAGAGAAGGGGGGGAAGGGAAGAGAGAGAGAGAGAGAGGGGGAGGGAGAGAGAGAGAGGGTGAGAGAGATGAATGAGAAAGAGAGACGAAGGAGAGAGGGGGGGGGGGAGGGGATAAGAGTGGTCAGAGAAAGTCGATTGTTTGCGTGGGACAGAAAAAATTTTATTTGAGTACGAGAAAGAAAATAAGTGGAGACAGGAAGAGGAAAGAAATGAGTGAATGAGAAATAAGTCGAGAAGAAATTGAATGATCACAGAGGAAATGGTAAAAGTCAGTAAAGAAAGAGTGTGTAATTGGTGAGTGAGAGAGAGAGAGAGGGACGAGTAACGGAGAGTGTTTCAGTGAGAAACAAAGAGAGAGACAAACCGTGAGTGAAAGGCGAGGAGAAAATTGCGTGTTTGAGCTGATAGTAATATTTTAAAGCAAAGGGCGGGAGAAAAACTGAGTGAGACAGAGAGAAATAGATATGAGAGAGAGAGATAATAAAAACAGAGGGTTAGTAAAAATTAATCTAGGGGTGAGAAATAACTGGTGTCTCGGAGTTTTTTCGTTCCGTTTTGCCTGCAGGCCCAGGGCACAGTAGAGGGGAAATTTGCGGGGCGGGATTTCCAAGAACAAAGCAGAGGACCCCTTGTTTGGGGGGACATAGGGCTCTTCACGTCTGTGGGGGGAAATAAGGGTCGTTACGATATCGGGAAAGAAAATCCCAAAAACCTGAAGGAATAAAACTAAAAATAAATCCGAGCCTTCATTTTTTCGTTAATGATTCGGGGAAAAAACCAGGTAGGGTTTAAAAAAGGGGAATTTTCATTTCGGGGTAATGGTTTCCCTGGTTGGACACTGCAGAGTTGCAGAAGGGGGGTTCTCAACTGGCACACACACATCTAATCTTTGTTTTGGGGTTTGGGTGGTTGTGACAGTCAGCCTGAGCGAGGCTGCTGTCCCTTTTTCGTTTTCTGTGGACGAAGGTGACCGTAAAAATGCAGCGAGGGGGCGCGGCCAAGCGACCATTTAACCCAGCGCCAACTGCCGCAAGGACACCGCCAAGTTTCAACATCGACCGCAACCTCGCCCCCACCACTACGATGGGTACCTGACCCCAACGCCGCCCGTAATAGCCCCTTTGGGGTAGCTTCAGGGGGGGCCGGGGAATCGGGCCCGTTTCTGTCGATTTGAGGAAGAGAGAGGGGGAAGGGACCGGAAAAAGGAAATAAGCGACAAAAAAATGGAAAAAACATAGAATAATCACACATCGGACAAAAGCAGGTCAGAACCTCGGCAGGATTAGAACTGCAACGTTGGTTTAATAGCGACGGGGGGAGGAATTTTTACGATACATTTGCCCAGCAGAGCACGGTATCTGTGGGCTGCAAATGTAAATTTTCCGTCCCGGGGTGGGATGAATTCCCCGTTGCAAGGGTTTTCCCCGTTAACAAATGCCGGGCTTGCAGGCGTTTGGGTAGCTCGGGAGGTTGCCGTTTGGCGAGTAGACTTTTTTTTATTATTTTAGCAAGGGGTGGTTGTTTTCCGAATTTTTTCCCTTTTTCCCCGGGATTCTTTTTATTAGTCTCTTTAATAACCCAAATTTTGCTTTATCATCAAATTTTTTATTTGATTCTTTATTGTTTCATCTTTCTCGTCATTTCGTCTCTCTCACTACACTCCTTTCCGTACCCCATAAATTTTCTTTTAATTCTTCTTAAACCCTTTATTATCTCTCTCATTCATCACCCTTTTTTGCTCTCATTTTTCTCTCTCCCCCTTTTCTCTCATTCTCTCTTCCCCCCTCTTCTCTCATTCTCTCATTCTTTTTTTCATCTCTTATAACTCTCACATTCCCCCTTACATTCTCTCTTCCCTTTTTTATTTACTCTCTTTTCTTTTTTTATTTTTTCTGTTCTATGTGTAAGTAATATGTATAATAAACAATTTTATATACATATATAATAATATATAAATTATAATATAAAAATTTAATAAATATATATATATAATAATATAATTAATTTACTATATATTTATATGAGTATGATGATGTATATATAAAAAATACTTAAAAAAACACCTCCTCTCTCCACCACACAAACACACACACACACGCACACACACACAAACCCCCTAAACCAGAAACACAAGCACATACCACAACACACAATGAATATATAATATAATTAATAAATATAAAAAATATAAAATATAAAAAAATATAACAACAATTATTATATAAAAATATATAAATAAAAAATTATATATTAAAAAATAATATACACACATTTAAATTTTATTATATAAAAATATATAAAAATAAAATTTAAAAAATTTTATTATATTTATATTATTTATACCAAATTTAAATACATGCGTGCCCCCGGCGGCCAAACATGAACTACTGTTAAAAAAAAAAAAAAAAAAAAAAAAAAAAAAAAAAATATATATTTTAAAATATATTATATAAACATAAATTTTTATATATATATAAATATTTATTTTATATATAAATTTTAAAAAACAAACACACACACACACACACACAACACCAAAATACCACCCTACAATATTAAATACATAAAACAACACACACACACACAACCACACCACACCACACAACACACAACACACACACACACCCCCAAATGTGTAAATATATAATTAAATAATATATAATATATATATAATACAAAAAAAATACATAATACATTCATTAAAAAAATACACACCAAACACAACATAATATATAAAAACACAAAAAACACCACACACACACACCATATGTATTTTAAATAATATATATATATATATAATTTTTATAAAAGATATATTAAATTTTTTCTAAATTACATAATTAATTTATAAATATATAAATTATAGTATATAAAATAATATATATATATTAATTTTTAAAAAAATGTATATGGGTTTACATATTGGGGGGGACATATAAATATATAAAATATATAAAAATTGGTTAAATTTATATCTACATATATAATTTTTTATAAAAATTTTTAAAAAATTAAAAAAATAAATAAATTTAAAATTTTTTTTAGAGAAAAATATAAAAAAAAATTTTTGATTTAAAAAATAAAATATTTTTTATTATAAATATATAAAAACATTATTCATAGAAAGGTTAAAAATATATTTTAATTATATAAATATAAAATTTATTTTATATAAAATAATTTTGGTTAACAATAAAACAATAAATAAAATAAATAAATTTTTATATATAAATAATATTTTTTAAAAAAAAAATTAAATATATAAAAAAAAAAGTTAAAGGGGGGGAAAAAATTTTTTAAAATATTTGTTTTTAAAAAAAAACAAAAATTATATTAAAAAAAAAAAAAATAAAATAAAAATAGGGATAGTAATATATATATACAACCAATTTAAAAAAAATATAAATTTTTAAATAAAATTTTTTTTAAAAAAAAAAAAATATAAAATTGATATTTTTTTTAAAAAAAAATTTTTAATAAATTATATACAAATAAAATAAAATTAAAATTTATAAAATTTTATATATATTATAATTATTTTCTATATTATTAATTTTTATTACATATAAAATTTTATATATTTATATAAAATATATAAATATATATATTATATATAATATATTAAAATTTTATTCCCCCCCAATTTTTAATTAAATTTTTTAACATATAATTTTTTTAAAATATTAATTTTATTTAATAAAAATGTATATACATATATATATATAAAATAATTTTATATAATATATATATAAATTACATATATATAAATATTAACAATATATATATATATATATATTATTAAAATTATAAGCATATTAATATTATATATAATATTTTAATATATAAAATTTTAATATTATATATATATATACTTTTATATACACAACACCACACCACAACCAACACACACACACACACCACACACACACCACAAAACACACAATACACACACACACAACAAATATATATTACACAAACACAAAACAAAAGACACACACAAAAACACACACACACAACACACACATACCACACACACACACAAAACACACACCACACAACACACACACACACAATATATAATATATATATTTATAATTATTATATAAATATAAAATTAATACATATATATATAAAATTAATATATTTAAAATAATTACAATATAATAATATTATATATATATTATTTAAAATAATATATACAAATATTATATTAAAATTTATATATAATTAATAATATATTATATATATAATATATATATTTTTTTATGTTATTAATATATGTATGTTGTTTATGTTGTATGTATATATTTATATATATAATATAATATTATAATTGTTTATATATCATCTCATCATCTAAGGGGTAACGCCGACGGGGGCGCATGGCCGCATCCACCCTCGCTTCCACCACGAGGTCCTCGAGGCGGTCTCCAGGCAGGCACCGGCCCATCTCTAATTTCGTCGAGGCCCAAGCCAGTCTCCTAGTTCTCCTACAGGTCCCTCCACCCAGGGTTGTCTCGCAGGGAGATACTGATGGGCGGGTCGCCCATGGGGAAGCGGCTAGGGGGCCCATATACCCTGATTTGGCGACCCCGGGATCATGCAAAAAAAGGGTCCCCTCCCAGTCTACGTGAACCCCGGTTGGACACAGGCCCCTGCCTACTGCCCCCATGACCCGGCGGGGGGACTTGTTACAAAGGATCAAGGCGAACCCCAAGACATGGAAAACGCCCCACGTTCGTTTCCCATGAGCAAAACGGCTGTATCGGGGCCTTAAAAACCGCAGCTTGGTCCTTCTGAAGGTCCCGACATCTCCAACGCTTTGTTGACGATTTCAGGGCCAGACCAATCCGTTACTGACTTCCTGGTCTAAAAACCCAGAGAAGGATCACTCCCAAGGGGATGAAAAATTTCTGTAATTTCAAGTCTCACCGCAAGCATGGATCGATAAAGGGGTTCTCCTAACAGGCCCCCAAAGTCCGAATTTTGGTCTTGGTCCAGGGCCTCTAGGCCGGGGGCTTCGCCTCATTGCAAAATGCATCAAACCCGACAAGTGACTCCAAGGACCAGAAGGATGGCAAACGTCGGAAAAGTCAAGGTCTGGCCCTTAATATTGCAGTGTTGTCCAACGACTTTGGGCTAGTAGCTCTCCCCTTTATCCGTTCATACAAGTGTTAAAATGTTGGGCAAGGACACACCCTTTCTTCCCCCCGAATTAACAGGGAAAAAGTTCGACATACCTTCACCACCCCTTACGCATTTTCAGTACCATATAGGGCTTGCTATCACCCCAAAAAATCTTGTGAATTCCCCTGATTCTCGGTCTCCCATGCGACCCCATGCACCATCAAACCCCTTTTGAGGTCGATGTAGGCTGCGGCAACCACGCCCAAAACTCACGACGGAGTTCCACAATTACTCGAAGCGCTAGTATACGGTCTTTTGTGGACTTGCCGGGAGTAATCCGACTGCTCGGTCTTGATGCCTCAGTAGGTGGTTGCGGTCCGTTTCAGAAGAAGGGAGAAAACCCCTTCCCCTGGTACTGAGCAGTGAATGCCAGGGTAGTGTACAATCCCAACGACCCCCTTCCCCCCCTTTTAGAAGGGGTATCACGCCCTCAGCAGGTCAGGGGAATGGTACCAGACCCCAAAGGGCAGTCAGGACGTATGCGGGCCCAAGCCATAGGTTCACCCCCAGCATTCAGCATTTCAGCAGGGATATCACATATGCCGCGCTTTTCCCACTTTTCAGTTTGGAAATCCCCACCTAACCTTGTTGGAGGAGGTTCTCGTGATGGGGGGGTCCGGCAAGGCACTGATCCAAGCTAATGTTGGAGGGGCCCCTGGTACAATGTTCAAAATATCGCCCAAGTTCACAAACCCCAAAATGATCGAGATGTCCTCCATCTCTGATCGGACTGCAGCTCTGTGAGAGGGGTTAATTTCAGTTTTCTCAGGGCTTGGTAGGGAGGGCGAAGGTTTATTTTCCAAAAAAGGCCTTCGACCCCCCAGCAAGGTTTTGATAAAAAGTTTTTTTGTCCTTCTCAGCATGTCCGAGCCCTACGACCATGGAAGAGCAAGACTTTATTCCCATTTAGCGAGCCTTGCGACTGCTTCAGTGGCTTTTAAGTCTCCGGGGGGGATGGGAAATTTTGCCTTTTCCTTGGGGTTACGC
>NW_023639958.1:0-11690 GCF_015228065.2 Penaeus monodon
CCCCTTCCCAAGACCAGCAGGTTCAAACTTCGGGCCCTTTCTCCTCTGAACCAGGGGACTGTCACTCGAGCTGCAGCAGGAACCTCTACGAGCATCCATTCGAATGAGGCTACCTCTTTCAGCGGATTCCTCGCCAAGTTTATTGAGTAAGAAAGATCCTGTAGGCATTTTTAAGAAGAGCCTTTATCACCTTTAAAATTTAAATTCAAAGCGGAGAAAACATTCAAACCAAAGAAATTAGTCGGATTTCGAAATCATATTTTCATCAATGCATAAAAGATTATATAAATGAAACGTGCCAATGGAGATTGGGTATCTTGAGTTTTTCCTTGTTGTTTTCGCTTTTGCATCGTCTTCAGCCATAAGTAGACTAAAGAAGAAATTAACAGTGTGTGTGTGTGTGTGTGTGTGTATCAATATATATATATATAATATATATATTATATATATATATATATATATATATATATATATATATACTAATACAAATTATATATAATTTTATATTATTATAAATATATTATATATATAATTATATATAATATATATTCATCATATATATTTCTATTATAGTATATATATATTTTAAATTATATATAATATATATAAATATGCTTCATATTTATATGTAAATACACACACACCACACATATTATAATATTTTATATATATATATATATATTATATATTTTATTATATATATTATATATATATATACACATACCCACCCACACACACCACACACAACACCACACACACACACAACCACACACACACACACACACACACACACCCCACACCACACACACACACACACACAACCTATAAATATATATATATATATATATATATATATTAAATTTTATATATATGTATATATATAATATTAATAATTTATATATACATATTCAATATGTGTATATATATATATATATATATATATATATATATATATATATATATATTTTAAAATATTTTATACATATTAATTTATGTATTATGTGTGTTTTTGTGGTGTCGTTTATATATATATAAAATTATATAATAATATATATATATATATATTTATAATATATAAAATTATAATATATAATATACATATACATATACATAATAACACAACACACACACACACACACACACACACACACACACACACACACACACACACACACACACACACACACACACACACACACACAACATATATATATATATATTAAAACACACACACACACACACACACACACACACACACACACACACACACACACCACACAAAACACACACACACACACACTGTCTGAGAGAAAGGGGATAAAGGGATAAATTGTAAGAGCCACAATGATGGGCCCTACAAGAGAAATGGTAGGTGGCGAGCTTAGGGTGTAAGGTAGCCGACCAAGATGTCTTGACTCCTTTATTGTATAGTAATGATGGAGTACGGCTGCACCGAGGAGCGAGGTGTTGCTCCTTGGCTCCCCGCAGGGAGTCTGCCTGTCATCTCCTACAGTGGTCTAAAGATGGGCATAGATATCGTGCTTAAAATATGACAATCACTGGTGAGAAAGTAGTGTTACAACAATGCATAGCTCTTGTGGAAGGGATAGACAAAACAACTTTGGGAATGTCTAGTGTGGCAACGAGAGACGAAAAAAGATATCCATGTAAATATAACAACAGATAAATAGAATAACATTGGCATAAATATTTCGGTAATATTACATATATAAAGCTGGTTACATAAATGCTCATTTAATATGAAGCCTGGGTGAAGTAAAAAATTTATGAGTAAAATTAAATAAATTGGAGATGAAAGCCTGACTTTAGTTCTCTCCTAGCAAGTAAGCATAATTCGTCCACCTTTCATCCACTTTTCACTTAATCTGGTCAGCACTGTGCTGTCACTCGGGTCTTCCAAGCAGTGCCGTCCCTTCGACAGTTACTGAAGCTAGAAGTCGTTTTATCAGTGAGTTTAATGTATTGTGTACTTCTCTCAACATCTACGTTCATTTTGTGTGCAGAGGGAAGCAGCACCTTTTAATGTATTTGTCAAAAGTACTATAGTTTGTTACATACTTGTATGTGTGTGTATTTAAAGTACTGACAATCCTATCACTAAAAGGGAAAAATATTACTGGGGCCCACAAAATATATCAAATACATTTTATTTATAAAGATAATAGTTACCTTTACTCTGGATGCTATTAAATACATACTAAAAACAGGAGTTGTCCCTTTTAAACGTTTGGGCCCTTTTGGTGATTTGCCTAATAAGGGTCCGGTTCAGCGCGCCAGTGGCGGGCATAGCACACCGACGTCACGATTGAGTATCTGTGTCCGCTCCTTGTTGCTCATGGCCGGCCGCCGCGCACCCTGCTTCTCCGCGGTAAACGTGGTCGTTCACCACACAATGGTTTGCCACACGCCGGCAATTGCCGTTAAAATATCGTTATCGAAGTTTTTTTTATTAAATTAATTTTTGCTATACCACTTAAATACCACCGATTGGCCGGAGGACTTCTTGAACCACAATGTCCCCCAAATACGAAAAACTCCCATGCTCTGTTCGCTTTCCACAGAAAGGTTTAACAAAGTTGGAGCCGCGCCTAAAATTCCAAAGGGAAGGATCGGGTAGCCCGTCTTGCGAAAATTTTTCAGTCATTATTTTATTATAAATATGAAACTTAGCTTGATTTTTCTCTTATATTGAACTAGTATGTAAGTTGTAGAAAAGTTTACTAGCGGGTTAAGCTTTCACAAAAAAAGAAAAAGTTTTCTTTTTGTTCATAGAAAACGCGTACTTAAGGGTAACTTCTTCCCACTTGGAGTTTTCTGGTTTTAACAAAGACAGAGATCAGTAAACGTGAAATGACTTTTTGGTGATGATAATAAAATGATAAAAGGAAATTGTTGATGTAAGAAAGGTAGGTAAAGAAAATATGCAAAATTTTTTGTGGGTCTAATCACGGCACTTAAATTGGGGCCCCCCGGTCCAAGTTCTGAGCGGGAAATCCACTTTAGGGGAGAAAAGATAAACAAATTTATTTTGCATAAATAAATCAAATAGGGAATATGAAATTAGTGAAAATCATATGGGGACACCATGGAGTACTCAGATTGGTGAATTTATTTTCATGATTGCACGTAAAATATTTATCTGAACTTCTGCATATGGGGAACGTCCCAGACCCTTTGATCAATGGGTGGTATCCCTTATCTAGACTTCCTCAATCCCTTTCCCCTTATCAAATACTCGTAATTTCTGTCTAGGGGAGGATGAATTTTTAAAAATAAGGGGCATTGTAAATTTTTTTATCGAAAAAGTCCGGCACCTTAAAGAAAAGCATGGGGTAAAGATATAATATAAAGTGAAATAATAAAAAAGAAAATTTTTTAAAGGAATAAAAATAATAAAATAATTTAATGAGAAATAATAATAAAGAAATTTTTTTAAAGGGAAATAATAATAATAAAGATAATTTTAATGAGAATAATAATAATAAAGATAATTTTAATGAATAATAATAAATATGATAATAATAATAACAACAACAACAATATTATTATTATTATTATTATCATTATGATAATGATAATAATGATGATGATGATGACGATGATGATGATGTTAGCACTGTAGCATTTCTTGTGAAAAAAAAGTTTGAATAACGCGCCGGAATACTCCAATAAGACTAACTGTCGTTTTGTATTATATCGAATGTATTGTTACGCCGGCCGCCTTGTCTCTCTCTGCCACCAACACAAGGGCGGCTAGGCGAGGGCGTACTATCCACGGGGTTGTAAACACTAACCCCCCAAGAGGCACCGAGCACCACAGCGTCCCAGAACCCCACGAGGGGAAACCCAATGGCGGGCGGGCACAAAATAACACACGATCCCTTTTTCCCCTTATTTAAAAAAGTTATTTACCCGTAACTTTTCATAGCAAATACAGGGGGGCCCCCACATGTCCACGCACGATACGCTTAAAAAAGGGCAACAAAAAATATCAGGTCCACGGCACACACAGTTTTTTCACAGGGCACCCCCAACTCCGTCTCCTGCTTGTTCCTCCGCTCCTCCCTCACAGCCAGATGCGTCATTTTTCCCAGGTCCCTTCTGTTAACCTCCCCGGGTCACCCTTTTCATTTAACCATGTTTCACACGAGCAAAGCCCCACTGGGTAGACTATCCCCCCTATCAAGCAGAACCCGCTGCTCGACATCCAAACCTAAAACAAACTACAGAAAATTTAAAAAAATTCGTTCTCAAAAACCCAAAAAAATCTTTCACCAGCACGGCTTTCTTCGTCCCCGGGGGGTCGCTCTGGAGGAGGTGTGGGGGGCGGTAGATTGGCAGTGGCACCCAGAGGGGTATCCCCTTCCCCAAACCTGGCTCAGTTCACCACTGACGTCGTTGCCCCCCTCACGCCCAAATGCTCGCCCTCATCTCGGTCAGCGTCTGCCACCCCCCTCATCGCCGCTACTGGGCTAATTTTATCTTTTTTTTCCCCATGGCCCCAGATAGCTTCCTGGCCGATGGTACCCCACAGCCGGTGCGCCAACCCTCGGGAATCGGGAACGGCCCCACACAACCCAACCCCTCGCTCCTCGCGACTCTTCTGGAGACCCCACTTCCTCACAAGTGCCCGTTTTGCCCAGCGGGAAACCTTTGGGCCTTATGGGAAATTTAGCTCCCAACACTGTAACAACCCCTCCCCTGGTCCAACAAGGCTCCCCCCAACCGCTACCCATCAGCCGCTGCGGGTTTTGAAGGGGCTCCACGAGGCCCTCTGCCCCACGCATCACTCTTGACGTCGACACCGGATTCTAGACTCTGTCCTGGGGGAAAGGGTTTGCAGCGCTACTGAATACCTCTGCACACCCAAAACCTCTGGAAGAAAGGGCCCATCTCACCGTGCCCCCTCCCCATTTCCGCCCAAAGGTCACACACGCCTTACTCGGGGCCAGGTATAAAGGGCCCCAGCAAACAGTGCTCGCCCCAGGGGCCCACATACCCGGGCACCGCTGCCCGTGGCCCCGCCAATTCGAGCCCCCAGGGCCCCTTGAGCGCCCACAATGCCCCGTGACACCAACGTCTAGGGGCCAAACATATCAGGCCGCACTGGGTTTTCCACCCCAGTTCCACGTCGGCGGCATGGCTTCCCATCTATTGAGCCCCCCACCTGCATCGTGCGGTTAAACGGCACAACCAATGGGGGCCCGGGACCGAAGAGGGCTGGGTTTCGGCCCCCCTTCCCCCTTTTTCCGCCTGTACCACTTCCTTAGCCTTAGGACTGCGCTCGGATGGTAACCATACCTGCCACAGTCCTTGCAGCCTGCTGGAAGGGCATCAGAATCCGTCCCGGTTAAAGGGGATGTTTTCTCCTCCCCTACCTGCTACGTCTGTGCCACCTCCCGCACCCCACACAACCCTTTGGGAAAGTTTGGGCCACCTTCCTAAATGTATTTTCCACTTTACCCTTCCCGGGCCCGGAGGTCACGGCGGGCTGAGCCGGCCCCTAGCCCTTTTCCCTTCGGGAAAGGCCTCGAACCCCAAGGCCCTCGCCAGCGCACCTGCAGGTCCTCATGTTTCCCCTGCTTGACGTAGATTTGCGCTGTGTCCTGTAAAGCGTAAACAAAGAAATCACGGGCCGGACCACGTCATCTCTTCCGCAGCCGCAGGGAGACCTCCTTCCCAGGCCTCCACATCCTGCGCCACTGGGACGTGTCCGCCACGCTCACGATCCCTTCTTAAAGGGGGCCCGATATCCTCGGCCTGGTGGTGGTGCCCGAAACGGGGTTTCAAACCTCCACGCTGGTGGAAAGGCCTTTGGGATGCCGGCAGATGTCCCAAACTTTCCCCGCGGGGCCCCTGCGCTGTTTTCCGCTGCGGGGCCCTTTTCTTTCCCGGGTCCAGCCCCGGGCAGATGCCAGCTTCAAAATTTGGGGGACATATGCCCCCAGGGCCCCCTTCCCCCGTACTCAGCTGGCTTACGCTTCCAGAATGTCGGGGGGCCGAGGGGCTGCAGGGGGGAGAAAAGCGTGCCGTTCTAACACACCGGGGGGGGGGAAGGGGGGGAGAGAGGGAACGAGCGGGTTTGACCGGGGTCCGAGTTTTCCGCCACCTATACCCAAGGGGGCGGTTTCCCAGGGTCCCCCGCCTTCTCAGCGACCATGGTTTGACAGACGCTGCGAGGCCTGGGTTTCCGCCACGGACCCCAGCAGACCCCAGTAAAACGACACTCTGGCTCGTTTTCCAGAACCTCGCTGCCTTTTCGCTTGCAACGTTTACTCGTGCGCCGCCTTTCCGCCTCACTTTCCCCCCTCAAGCCCTGAACCTCGCCCTTTAGAGTCTGCACCTCCTCCATCAGTTCACTCTTCACACGTTTTAGGCCTGTCGGGGTACTGTGAGTTTCCATCTTCACAGATGCAAAATTGCTCTGTCACCCAACAAGTTTGGGAGAACTGTTCCTCGCCTTCCTTTCCTGCTCCGACGAGATGTGCCCTGCTCGCGTGCCCCCTGTGCCTGCTCTTTTTGCCCTTTGCATTTCCTCCCTCTACCGGCCCGCATGGGAGTGATCAGGGCCCTGGCTCGGCTCACCTCCCTCGTGCCTGCCCCATCATACCTCCTCTCCCCCCAGGTGCCGCCATCTTTGGAGAAAAGATAAAACGGGGCTTCCCGATAAATATCCAATCCCACTCCCGACACCAAATTTTTAGCCGGGCCCCCCTCTCCTTTTGCCCCAACCAAGGGAGGCTAGGGGAGACGGGGTACTATCCACAGGGTGGAAAACTGAAAAGCCCAAAAGGCACCGAGCCCACAGCGTCCCAAACACCACGAGGGGAAACGCCAATGGGGAGGCAGGGACGAAATAAAAAAACATGACGCTTTCCTTTTATTTACAAAGTTATTTTTCCCCCCCAACTTTTTTAAGGGACAATACGGGGCACCGATGTCAACTGACGATACAGCTTTTAAAAAGGGGAACCAAATATCAGGTCACAACGGCCCCACGAGTTCTTCCCGGGCGCCCCCCAAACCCCCCTCCTGGCTTGTTCCTCCTCCCCGCTCAAGCCAATGCTTTTGTTTCCCAGGTCCTTTCTGTTAACCATGCCCGTCATCCTTTTCATGTTAACACTTTTTTCCCCAAAAGGGCAAAGACCCACTGGGGTACAGTATAAACAAGTTCATTTATACATAACATTTTTAATTCAATTAAAAAAAAACAAAGCATATATTATATATTATATATATAATATTTATATATATATAATATATATTTTATAATATATATATATTGCTACCCAGTGGGCTTTGTCTCTGTGCGAAACATGTGTTAAAATGAAAAGGATGACCTGGGCATGTTTTTAAATAAAGGGGCCTGGGGAAACAGACGCAGCTGGCTGTGACAGAGCAGAGGAAAAAGTAAGGAAAGTGGTTGGTGCTGTGGTGAAGACCTCGTTGTGCCCTTTTGACCTGATATACTTTGTGGTTTCCCGTTAAAGTGTAGGTGCATCCCGACATGCTGGGTTTCCCCTGTATTTTGCCATAAAAAGTTTATGGGTAAATAACTTGTGTAAATAAAGGGAAAAACTGTCTTTTGTGTTTATTTCTGCCTGCCCCCCCACCTGTTTTTTCCCTCCTGTGTTTGGGGCGCTGTGGTGCTCGTTGCCTTTGGAGCGTTCTTGTTACGACCCGTGAAAACACCCGTCTGCCACCCCGCCTTGTGTTTGGTGGCAAAAGACGAGGCGGTCAGCGTAAAAATATATATAATATATACATTACATATACTTTATTATATATATATATAAATTATATATATATATATATTATATATATATTATATATAATATAATATATATTTTTCTACGCCAGTGGGCTTTTTCTCTGTGCGAAAAAAGTGTAAATGAAAGGGCCTGGGGAAAAATGACGCAAATGGTTGAGCAAAAACGAGGAACAAGCCAAAAAAGGGAGTTGGGTGTTTCTCCGTGAAAACCCCGGTTACCTTTTGCCTGATATCTTTTTGTTTTCCTGTTTTAAGCTGTTGTGCAGTGTAAAGGGAAGCGTCATTTTTTGTTTTTTGTGCCCTCCTCGCCACAGGCGTTTTCCCCCCCTGGGTTTCTGGGACCGGGGGGTGTCGGCCTCTTGGGGCGTTTTATGTTCAGGGCCCTGTGGATAGCACGCCTCTCTAGCCGCCTTTTGGTTGGGGGCAGAGAGCTCCTTGTGTTTGGGGGCAGAGAGACAGGCGCCGGCGTAACAATATTTGTGGGGGTGTTATATATTTATATTATATATATATATTTATATATTATATAATATATTATATGTTTTATGTTTGACGTGATGATGATGATTATGAAAGCGATGACAATGATATATGATGGCGATGATGACCAGATGATATGATGGTGGTGGTGATGGCAAAGCTATGAGGGTGGGATGGCGATGAGAGATGTGATGGCGAAAAAATGGTGATGATGATCATGATTTGATAGAGAGATCATAAATATAGATGGAGATGATGTTTATGGCGATGATGATGAAAATATGGCGATGATGATGACGATGAAATGATAATGGTGACGATGATGATCATACTATTTTAGGGTGTGGTGATGAAGATAAATCATACGTGATGGTGATAGTGATGCGTGACTAGATGAGGCGATGACTTTGTAGTGGTGATGCAATAGGATCATCATGACTATGATGATGGCAATGGCATGATGATGATAAGAGTTAATGATAATGATGAGATGATGAGGGTGGTGATAATGAAAACGTGTGTGATTGAAAAATGATGATTGATTGATTGAAACTTTTTTTTTTTTTTTTGAAAGTTTTTTGTATTTTAAATGGGTCCTCTTGAGGAGTTTGATGGATGGTTGTAATTCGAAATCCATCTGGTCAAAGATCTGACCCCAAAAAACTTAAAAAATCCCATAAAGAATTTCTGCCCCCAGAACCATTCGTAAGTTTCCTGGGGTTCCTTGGGGTTCAAAAAATGGTTAAATGTCCCATTCTTTTTTTTAAAAGCCCTATTTTTTCAAATCTTAAACCCTTTTTCCGGTTCAGTTCCTCCCCGTTTCCCAAATTCTCGACAGCCCAGTTTTAGGGGAAAAACCCAAAATTCCACTTCAAAGACCCCCCTTTTTGGGAAGAGCTAACTCCGGATCTTTTCTATAAAATAAATTCAGTACAAATTTTTAAATCTCCAAAATTTACAAACATTTGGTTTGGTGGCTAAAACCAATTTAGCTCACCAGTTTTGGGCTTAAAGACAGCCCCCCCAGTTCACCTTTGACTTGTGAGAGATGGGGTTCCCATCTTTACTACCCCTGAAACAAAAAATTGCCCTAATAGTTACGAGTTCCACCGAAAAATCCCCACCTTTCAAATTCATTAGACAATATGTCATTTTTCACTACATCACAAAAAGGGTTCAATTTAAAAGAAGCCTTCTAATTCAGAAAAAAATAAATCTTTGTCCAAAAAAAATTTTTTTCTGAGGGCATCCCAATTTTGGGTCCCAAACCCTTTGCAACAATTTATCCGGAACCCCCCTTTTGCTGTGGAATAGGTTCTCCCCCAAAAAATTTGTTTGGGTTCGATAATAAGTAGATCTTTTTTGCAATAGCAGAAAATTGAAAAGTAAGAGTCTTTCTTCAAGAAAAACAGTTATGCACAGGGGGGCAGACCCCTTCATTAGACTGGTGGGAAGTGGGTAACCCTATACCCTTTTTCCCCTTCCCCTTACAGACAGATGACCATTATTATAAAATTTACAGTTTTTAAGGAAAAGTGTTCCCTTTTACTTTTCCCTTTGGGAGTGATATCCCCTCCCCCGAATGGTTTCCACACCCCAATTTTTCTATAGTCTTAAAACTAAAGAAAGTGACATTGCGAAATTGTCAACCTTAACAGAATTTTTCAAAAGAACACTCAAATACAGTTATCTCTTTTGAAATGATTGAAAATCTATTAAAAACATTTTTCAATTTTGGAAACAAAAAACTCCCACACAATAATGCCCCAAATTTTATTCCTATGTGTTCCAAATAAGCTATTTGCTGCTTCTTTAAAGAGATCTTAACAAATATTGTTAGTATTCAGGAATCTCACTGCTTTAATGCTTTTGCTATCCTTTAATAAAATTATGGGGCATTTAAAAATATAAGTTCATATATCAAACATTTATTTTTTATTTCCCCTTTTGATTCTGTTCTGATGTTTAGCCACTTTAAACTGCTTGATGGGGTTTTTATCAATAAATTTTTACTTTAATTAACCCATCTGCATGTAATTGGCTCCCTATTGGTTTTGTCAATGGTATTATGTCATAGCAAGCATCATTTTATTTTACAATCCTCTGGTTTTATTTCTGATTGATCAACTAGAAATGCTCTGATCCTTGCACACCATCATCCATGGCATTTTTCTAAGGGGCAATTACAATTTTTCTCTAATTTTTCATGGTTTGATTCTTTTGAATTTTATTCCAATAAATAATTTTGAGTATTTAGGTCCGTATACTTGTTATATCCTGAACTCTTTGCAATTTAATCAATTTGGTATTCACTTTTTTTTTTTTCAAACTTTATCATCAATTCTCGGGGTTAGGCTTTAACGCTTGTATGATCCAAATGGATTCTAGCCTCAAACCAAGTCCAGTGTTCTTTTTTTTCCATTGTCATGTTTTTCCTTAGTATCTTTTACCCTTGCTTGCTTGAAATTTTACATGTCTGTATGGTGTATGTAACAACAAATTTTAACCATGTGGCTAAGTCCCAACACTGATTGTGTAACACTTTTAGTTACTTTTGGATTGTGTCTGTGGAATATAAAGTTCAACATGGCCTATTTCAGACATTGGTGATTTGTTCAAAATAAAATGTTAAACAAACAATTCACAAATCCAAAAGGGGCTATGTACCCACTTTGGCCCCCTTTTCCCCCTTTCCACCAGGCTGTGTTTTTATTCCGGGTGTAACAGTGAGAAAAGGAGAACAGTTAAATTTATCTCCAAACAGTGGTAACCTAAAAGTTTTAAGGGCACTTTTTAAAAGATAAAACTGACTAAGTGAAATCCTAATGGCTTTTATGCCTATCACAAAAATAATTTTTAAAGCAACAGAATAATCTGGAAATCCATTATTAGCACTTATTGCCAACTTTAGCAGGTTCACATCTTTTTTCCATATGCATACATAATGTTTGATGCTTATTGTGATCCATGAATAATTTTACTATATTTGGTCACATTAGCATTGTAAGTCACATTCTAATATCTTCCAGTAAATACATATTGTAGCAATAGTAACTTTAATACTAAAATTATTTCCTAACATTGGGCCAAACAGAACAGAAGAAAAGGAAAACACAAAATTTACAAGAATATGTTTTATTAACCCAAAGTTTATATTCTGCACAGGGCTTGGCTGGCCATTTAGGCAATGTTTCTCCTTCACTGATGGGAAGTAAAACTGAGGTCACATGAGCTCCACACCATTTTTTCCACAATATTTTTCTTTATTTACAAATAAACTTCCTTCATCAGCATCTTCTATACTACGTTAGGAGGTTATCCTAAGTTTTGTCATTATGCTAAAATAGTGATATGAGTATTTCCCTACTAATTATGATTTTTTAAAAGCAATACTTAAAAACTCTAACAATTTCATACA
>NW_023639959.1:7500-10000 GCF_015228065.2 Penaeus monodon
ATATTATATATATTTATAATATTATTAAAACCATAGATATAAAAAAATACATTATATATACATCACGTATTTATATAGATAGATAGATTCGTAGATAAAGATAGGAGATATGTATTCATACATATGTATGTGTGTGTATATGTACAGTGTATATATATATATATATATTAATATATATATATATATAATATATATATCCATTTTTTTTTTTTTTTTATGTGCATGTGTTTCTGTGTGTATAAGTATGTATATTTGTATAATTTATATGTCCAGTTAGATAATTGGCTATCTACCTACCTTCCTACCTACACTTCTCTCTACTTGCCTACGAATCTACCTACCCAGTTATCTAGTCAGCCTTCTTACCGGCCCATCTATCTATTTGGGGTATCTACCCGCCCAGTATCTTGGTTGGTTAAGTCACGTTAGATTTCATTGCTTTTTGTTATATTATGTTAGGATAGGTTTGAATAGGTTAAATTTGGTTAGGTACGTTTCGTTAAGATAGTTAGGTTAGGTTAGGTTAGTTTTATAAAGTTAGGTAGGTAGCCTTGGTAGGTTAAATGACGTTTAGGTGGATAGATTATTATGTTATTTATGTTAGCATAGGTTTAGTGTTTAGGATACGTTAGGTGAGTTAAGGTATATTAAGTTTAGTTCGGTTAGATTAGTTAGGCGAGGTTAGGTTTGTTCTCTTCGGTGTATTAGATTAGAATAGGTTTAAGCTATTTGTCCTGTTATGTTATGTTAGATTAGGTTTTAATAGATTAGGTTTATTTAGTTTGTTCCGTTTATTATGTTAGTTTAGGGATACTTATGCTAGGTTAATTATTTAGTAGAGAAGGTGAGTTACGTTATGTTTGTGTTAGGTTAGATTAGGTTCGTTAGGTTAAGTTAGATCGAGCTAATTAGGTTAGTATGGATTTAAGTTAGGTTTAGTTATATTAGGGTATAGTAGGGTTTGGTTTGTTAGGTTAGTTTAAGTTAAGATGGGTTAGCTTTAGTTTCCTTAGATGAGCGTAAGTTCAATTCGATTGTTTAGTAGGGTTTATGATAGATTGTTACGCTTGAATATTTTACCTTAACTTCAGATAGACTTAGGTGAGTTTTGGGCTAGTATTGTTTAGATTTAGTTCGTTGTGGGATTAGGTTTAGTACGCAAGGTTATGTGAGATTATTTAGGCTTACCAGGTTATGTAGTTATAGCTTAAATATGTTAGGTTAGGTTAGGTAGATTAGTTTAAGTTTAGTTATTTTTAGATTGGGTTAGATGTGGTTTAGTTCGGTTTAGTTTAGGTTTGATTAAGGTAGGTTGGTTTTATTTATTTTTAGGTAAAGCTTGATTTAGTTAAAATGGTTTAGTGAGTAGGTAGATGAGTATGGTTAGATTAGTGTGACCAGTTGTAAAATTAGGTTAGGTTAAGTTTGGTTAGCTCACGTTAGCTAGCTTGGTTAGGTTAGTTAGTTTCGTTAAGTTAGTTTAACTTAGTTTGTTTTGGTTAGTTCCAGGTTCAGTTAGGTGAGGTCTGGTTAGTAGGGGTAGGGGTTAGGGTTACGTTAGCTTTGGTAAGTTACATATTTAACCCAACCTAAGTAAATGTAATCCACATATATTTAACCTACTTAATAAACTTAATGATAATCAAACATACCTAAATAAACTCATCTTAAATTAACATATCCTAATAGAACATACGCAAATGAGCCTAATCTAAACTAACGAACACTACTTAACCAAACCAACACTAACTTACCTAACATATACTAACCTAACTAAACCAAAACCTAACCTACTAACTAAACATAATCTAACCTAACCTATCTACATAGCCAGCATACGCATGGATATACATGTGTCTGTATGTGTATATATACATAAATATATACAGTGAAACAATGGTAATAAAGTCACTGGTAAAATTATAAAATATAAGATGTGAAATATTCATGATGAAGTTTAATAAAATAATAAAGAAAAAAAGTGCTCTTCAAGTTCCCTTTTCTTTGCTATTTTGCGGTGTCTATTTCTTTTCGACAAGTGCTTCGTCTAAAAGAGGATATAAAAAACTGTTTATTAAAAATGCACACTCACACACAAAAGGTTAAATAAGTAAAATAAGCCAAGCATGTGAGTCGCTCCAGCGAGTTTCCCGTTTTCTATTGGTCTCGAAGCATCCTCATTGCAACGGGTATCCTCACCCACTATGGATCACAAAAGAGGGGTTTTCGGCGACCTAGGGTAACCTCCTCCGTGAGCGAGGGTGGACATCGTCCTTCCATCTCGTAGGGGAGATGAATGACATCTGTAAGGGACCGTGGGAATATATAAAGGTGGGTCCACTACAAGCCGACCGCCCAGGAAATGTATTAATACTCTATGTATTCTTATCTTATATACATATATATATATCTATATATATATATATTATATATATATATATAATCATATATATATCGATATATATATATATATAATATATATATATATATATATCTATAT
>NW_023639959.1:29635-34635 GCF_015228065.2 Penaeus monodon
AAAAAAAATATTGCCTATATAAATGTATATATATATATATATGTATATATATACATATGTATATATATATATATATATACATATATATATATATATATATATATATTTGTGTGTGTGTGTGTGTGTGTGTGTCTATCTATCAATTTATCTATCTATCTATCTATCTATATATCTATCTATCTATATACATATATATAAATATACACACAAACACAACATACACACACATTCATATATATATATATATATATATATATATATATATATAAATATATATACATATACATACATATATATATGTATTTACATATACATAGATACACACATATATATGTATATATTTATATTTACAAATATATATGCATAACCATATATATTTATAGATTTAAATATGTATTATGGATAGATAGATAGATAGATATACATATACATATATATATATATATATATATATATATATATATATATATATATATATATATAAATATATATAAACACAATCACGCACACACACACACACACACACACACACACACACACACACACACACACACACACACACACACACACACACACACACACATATATATATATATATATATATATATATATATATATATATATATACATATATTGGAAGGAGAACGTCGAGGAGGAGGAGGAGGAGGAGAGGAAGGGGGAAACGAAGAAATAGAAGTGGAAGGAGGAGAAGGTGGAGGAAGAGGGGAACGAAGATATAGAAGTGGAAGTAGTAGAAGGAAGAGAAAGGGAAGGGGGAACTGAGAGATAAAAGTGGAAGGAGGAAGAGGAGGAGGAGGAGAAGGAGGAACGGGAACGGGGAATGGGGGACAGAAGTATAATGATGATGATGATGATGATGATGATGATGATGATGATGATGATGCTGAGGATGATGATGATGATGATGATGATTGTGATGATGATGATGATGAGTGATGATGATGATGATGATGATGATGATTGTGGTGATGATGATGCTGAGGATGAGGATGATGATGATGATGATGATTGTGATTATGATAATGATGATGTTCACGTTCCCACATTCATGTTCCTTTAGGTTAGGGAAATGCAAGGTTACCTTAGTTAGGCTAGGTTAGTTTACATGAAGTACCGTTAGGTTAGGTTAAGTAGCGATAGTTTAGGTTAGGTGCAGTTTCGTTTAGGTACGTTAACATACGTTTGATTACACAAATAGCCGACGAACACATACGTACGTATTTTTAGATCTTCGTTCAAATCCTTAGATGTAAGTCATCATATTCAGTTTACGAGACTTATTCATTTAAAGCCTGCTTCTTTGTCAGAAGACATTCGATATTTTATCAATCAGCTTCGGGTCAAGTTTCAAAATGGAGTCACAACCGTGACTCCCCACATTAAATCCTTGTTCAAACGAACATCACGTCTCCTCCTTGACGTATATGGTGAAATCTATCCTAGTTGCTTTGTTACCTACTTCTGTACAAGAGCAAGTTTGGGAACC
This sequence comes from Penaeus monodon, assembly GCF_015228065.2. Lineage (NCBI taxonomy): Eukaryota > Metazoa > Arthropoda > Malacostraca > Decapoda > Penaeidae > Penaeus > Penaeus monodon. The sequence continues at coordinate 31,143 of NW_023639959.1, forward strand.
TTGTGAGGATACCGATTTACTTTAGTTACCCGGCGAATTTGCCAAGTCAATCAGAGAGAAGGATCCCACTGTATCGGTCAATGCAGGCATTCACACTACTAAGGCGAACACACCAAAAACAAAAACAAACAACCAAACGACAAACCACAACGCAACCCTAACCCGCGGTTCCACAACAATGACACGAGACCACAACAGTCCAAACACAACACCCCTCACAAATATAATACGGGACATAAGACTCATTTTCCCCCGTCATCTAACTCACCTCATGTTCCCAGACATAAACAACCTTGTGTCACAAACTGGGCCCCCGGGACAGGGATCGTGTTTCAACTTTTTGTGCAAAGGGTCACGGTGCCGACTCATGTTATTCGACTCCATACTGCCCTTATCAGGGCACCCCTCACATCCATGGGCTCACTGCTCGGCGTTCCCAGACCAGGTGAGTCCAAACGTACAATTGCTCCGGCAACGCCAAGCAAACCGCCTTTTTTTTAGGGAAAAGCCAAAAACACCCAGACACGGCAACAATACCGGTAACACATCACATTGTCCTAAATTATTGCATCCCTAATGATATCACTCACCGCCATTGCTTCCATCTATATTAAATGGCAAGCCTGCATATTTCTTCTTAGACAGGGGATCTTCTTGTTCTGTGGTCCTCGTTGGATACTTTGCAGAATTTCGAATTATCATTAGATTTGAAAACCGAGTAAAACCACCATTTGGGGGGATAACAGGAGATAAGATATCAGCTTTAGGAAACAAAAGCCTAACATTTCTTTTGGGTAGTGAAATTTTTGCTCACAAGTTTGTCGTAGAAGAATCTTGTTGGGTCATGATTTCTTATACCGTACAGGAATTTCCTCTACCCTCGCAGTAATAGCATTACTTTTAATGGTTAGAATTCCCTGTTAAGGACTCCCCTCTTTGCCTATGGACGCATACCGACCCCTTCCCCACCCGCAATGACAATCTATGAAGTCACACATGACCATAGTCACCTCTTCTCTGCAACTCACTCTCCTTCCTGGTACTGCTTTGATATTACCTGATAATACACGGGTAAAAGGTTGTGCAACATTACCTTCCTTGTATAATATTTACTGATAATAGATGTCAGGTGCATGTATTTAATCTGACCCCGGTCCCATTGACTATTAACGCTGGTGTACCTGTAATATCCTATGAATCCACAGACTTGCCTATCTGCGAATTTGATTTACCTGCTCCCTCCCCTTTGTTTTTTTCTGCCACTGCAACATCATCTTCCCCTGATGAGCAGAGCTCTGATCATGGTCTGAAGCAAAGTTTAGTTTTTTCATGAAGGATATGATATTTTGATTAACTTGTTTTAAAGAACTCCCAAGCGTACTCCCAAACCCAAGGACCGTCCTATCAGAAAAACAACATTGCTTAAAACACTCCATTACCCTCGAGCCTGATGCTAAGCCTTCATACATATCAAGTTTATAAGATCCCTCTTAAAAGCGACAGGGCTTGGAAAGGAGGTTAAAACAATGTTGGACATGAATCTTATTAAACCCAAAGAAATTCACCCTGGGCCCCCCCCCCTCCCCCTTTGTTCCAAAAAAGGGATAATACTTTCCGCCCAGTGGTCGACTATCGCAAGTTGAATAAAATAACAGTCCCAGAATCCATCCCAATTCCTAATCTTAGATTGCTGTTCCCCAAGACATTGGTTTCTAATAATAAGTTTTTTTTCAACTATTGACCTTGCTAAAGGCTTCCTGCAAGTCCCTGTGGCTCCTGAGAGCGTGCCATATTACGGCTTTCCTCGACTCATATGGGACACTTTGAATTTTTAGTATGCCCTTTTGGCCTTCGCAATTCCCCTCTTACATTTAGCAATTAATGTCACTTGTACTATCAGGATTAATTAACGATCGGGGTATTTAAATGTTTTTTAATTTTGCTCGCCCTCCCTCTCTGAACACGAGAATAATTGCATCAGGTTTTTTCAATAGGTTTATAAAACTGCAGGATTAACTATTCAACCTAGCAAGTGTCAGTTCTTAAAATCTAAGTTAGAATTCTTGGGCCTACCTTGTCATCTAAAGGTATTGCACCTAATGATTCAAAAGTTAAAGCCATTGCCGATTTTCCAACACCTAAGAACCAGAAGGAATTGAGATCATTTTAGGCCTTTCAGGTTTTTACGGGCCGGGTCATTCAAGATTACAGGCCCATCGCGACACCGCTTAATCATCTCCTTAAAAAGGTTTCTATTTGGCAGTGGACAGACGAGGAAAAAGCCACATTTACAACTCTTAAGTCGCAATTAATTAAGGCTCCACTCTTAGCCTTCCCCGATTTCAGCTTGCCTTTTGTCCTCACCACTGATGCCTAAAACCCTCGGGCTCGGAGCAGTACTCCACCAGAAACAGGGCCCATTCTGGAAAAACGCAGCCCATTGCTTTTGCAAGTCGCCCCCTCAATTCAGGGGAGAAACGCTATCATACGACGGCCCGTAAACTACTAAGTATCACATGGCCCTCCGTCACTTTCGAGAGCTAATCTTGGGATATCAGATAGAAGTGCACACTGATCATTCCCCCCTCACGTCCATATTTAAAGTAGGGACCCCCCATGGACGACGCGCCCGCGCAATTGAATTTTCTAGCAGAGTTTGACGTCCCCATTGTTTATTTACCCGGAACAAAATGTTGCCGACCACCTATCAGCGCTCCCCTCTCTGACACTCACAACCTGCTTGAATCTAGCCCTCGCCCCCTTTGCCTCCCGCAAGATGAATTCTCTGACAATTGCACACCGATCTTGGAAAATACTGCCGCGCCTACCGTAGAGGATCCTTCGGAGGACGAGATCCGGCCTGCACATGTTAACGGTCGCCATTTCCGACCCCATTCATTCTGTTACCTTCCCCGGTCTTGGCTGCTCCACCGTCCCTCCCATGGACCCCCCCCACGGAGACGAGATCCGGCTGGTGCAACGTAATGATAATCTGTACGGCCCCTTAATTCAAGCCTTAGAAAGGAATGAAATACCTCCCCCTAGCAGACATGTTCGAGTAAGTCAATTGTACCTCGATGCTAACGGTCTACTTTTGCTACAAGTCTCGATTTAGGACAAGAAAGCTCAAGGCATCTCATAAACTTGTAGTTATTCCTGAATCTCTTGAAGGTCGAATCCTTCCTCTTTTCCATGAATCGAAAGAACTGCACACTGTGGTAAGTATAAGGCAATTCACTTAGATCACAACGCTTCTTTTTCCCACCTCATTAGCAAATTTTGCTGAGCATGTTCAGTCTTGCAAGCAATGCCCATATTACAAAGGAAATACCAGTGACCCAGCCACTGCATTGTAATATGACATTCCAGATTTTTTTTTTCCCTTCCAGAAGTCTCTTTGTGACCCCATTGTCGGGTTTTTTCTACCTTCTCGCAATGGAATCTTATATTTTAGTCCTTCATTGATAACTTCACTCGTTTTTTTGTGAACTAG
>NW_023639959.1:39635-43890 GCF_015228065.2 Penaeus monodon
GTCACTGGTATTTCCTTTGTAATATGGGCATTTTCTTGCAAGACTGAACATGCTCAGCAACTTTGCTAATGAGGTGTGGAAAAAGAAGCTTGCTGATCTAAGTGAATTGGCCTTATACTTACCACAGTGTGCAGCTTCTTTCGATTTCATGGAAAGAGGAGGATCGACCTTCAAGAGATTCAGGAATAACTACAAGTTTACGAGATGCCTTGAGCTTTCTTGTCCTAAATCGAGACTTGTACAAAGTAGACCGTTAGCATCGAGGTACAATTGACTTACTCGACATGTCTGCCCAGGGGGAGGTATTTCATTCCTTTCTAAGGGTTGAATTTAAAGGGGCCCCTACAGATTATCATTACGTTGCACCGCCGGATCTCGTCCTCCGTGGGGGGTTTCCATGGGAGGTACGGCTGGAGCAGCCAAAACCGGGGAGGTAACAGATGAATGGGGTCGGAATGGCGACCGTTAACATGTGCAGGCCGGATCTCGTCCTCCGAAGGATCCTCAACGGGAGGCGCGGCAGTATTTACCAAATCGGTGCAATGTCAGAGAATTCATCTTGCGGGAGGCAAAGGTGGGCGAGGACTAGATTCAACAGGTTGTGATTGTCAGAGGGGGGGGCGCATGATAGCGTGTCGGCAACATTTTGTTTCCTGGTAAATAAACAATGGTGACGTCAAAACTCTGCTAGAACTTCAAAATTTCGCGGGCGCGTCGTCCATGAGGGTCCCTACCTTTAAATATGGACGTGAGGGGGAATGGGTCATGTGCACTTCTATCTGATATCCCAAGATTAGCTCTCGAAAGTGACGGAGGGCCCATGTGATACTTAGTAGTTCACGGTCCCCTCGTATGATAGCGTTTTTTCCGCTGAATTGAGGGCGCGACTTGCAAAAGCAAAGGGCTGCGTTTTTCCAGAATGGCCATGTTTCTGGTGGAGTACTGCTCCGAGCCCGAGGTTTGAGGGATCAGTGGTGAGGACAAAAGGCAAGCTGAAATCGGGGAAGGCCCAAGAGTGGGGCCTTAATTAATTGCGACTTAAGAGTTTTAAATGTGGCTTTTTCCTCGTCTGTCCACTCCAAATAGAATCCTTTTTAAGGAGATGATTAAGCGTGTCGCGATGGACCTGTAATCTTGAATGACCGGCCTGTAAAAACCTGAAAGGCCTAAAATGATCTCAATTCCTTCTGGTTCTTAGGTGTTGGAAAGTCGGCAATGGCTTTAACTTTTGAATCATTAGTGCAATACCTTTTGATGACAAAGGGATGGCCCCAAGAATTCTAACTTAGATTTGAAGAACTACACTTGCTAGGTTGAATAGTTAATCTGCAGTTGATAGCCTATTGAAAAACCCGTGCAATTTATTCTCGTGTTCAGAAGGGAGGGCGAGCAAATTAAAGAATCATTTAAATACACATCGTTAAATTTAAACCTGATTAGTACAAGTGACATTAATCTGCTAAATGTAAGAGGGGAATTGCGAAGGCCAAAAGGGCATACTAAAAATTCAAAGTGTCCCATATGAGTCGAGAAAGCCGTATATGGCACGCTCTCAGGAGCCACAGGGACTTGCAGGAAGCCTTTAGCAAGGTCAATAGTTGAAAAAATCTTATTATTAGAGCCAATGTCTTGTAACAGCAAACTAAGATTAGGAATTGGGATGGATTCTGGCACTGTTATTTAATTCAACTTGCGATAGTCGACCACTGGGCGGAAAGTAAATTTTCCTTCCCTTTTGGGAAAAAGGAGGAGGGGGAGGCCCAGGGTGAATTGCTTGGTTGAATAAGATTTTGTCCAACATTGTTTTTAACCTCCTTTTCCAAGCCCTGTCGCTTTGAATGAGGGATCTTATAACTTGATATGTATGAAGGCTTAGCATCAGGCTCGAGGGTAAAGGAGTTTTGAAGCAATGTTTTTTTTTCTGATAGGACGGTCCTTGGTTGGCAGTACGCTTGGGAGTTCTTTAAACAGTTTTAAACAAAATATCATATCCTTCATGAAAATCTAAACTTTGCTTCAGACCATGATCAGAGCTCTGCTCATCAGGGAAGATGATGTTGCAGTGGCAGAAAAAACAGGGAGGGGGCAGGTAAATCAAAAATTTGCAGATAGCAAGTCCCGTGAATTCTAGGATATTACAGGTACACCAGCGTTAAAAGTCAATGGGACCGGGGTCAGATTAAATACATGCACCTGAATCTATTATCAGTAATATTATACAAGGAAGGTAATGTTTGCACAACCTTTTACTCGTGTATTATCCGGTAATATCAAAGCAGTACCAGGAAGGAGAGTGAGTTGCAGAGAAGAGGTGACTATGGTCATGTGTGACTTCATAGATTGTCATTGCGGGTGTGAAGGGGTCGGTATGCGTCCATAGGCAAGAGGGAGTCCTTAACAGGTAATTCTAACCATTAAAATAAGCTATTACTGCGAGGGTAGAGGGAAAATTTCCCGTACGGTATAAGAAATCATGACCCAACAAGATTCTTCTACGACAAAATTGTGAGCAAAAATTTCACTACCAAGAGAAATGGGTTTAAAGGGTTTTTTCCTAAAGCTGATATCTTATCTCCTGTTATCCCACAAATGGTGGTTTGACTCGGTTTTCAAATCTAATGATAATTCGAAATTCTGCAAAGTATCCAACGAGACCACAGAACAAGAAGATCCCTGTCTAAGAAGAAAAAATGCAGGCTTGCCATTTAATATAGATGGAAGCAATGGCGGCTGAGTGATATCATTTGGGATGCAACTAATTGAGACAATGTGATGTGTTACCGGTATTGTTGCCGTGTCTGGGTGTTTTTTTGGGTTTTTTCCCCAAAAAAATGGCGGTTTGCTTGGCGTTGCCGGAGCAATCTGTACGTTTGACTCACCTGGTCTGGGGAACGCCGAGCAGTGAGCCCATGGATGTGAGGGCGTGCCATGATAAGGGCAGTAAAGGAGTCGAATAACAGATCGGGACCGTGACCTTTTGCACAACAGTTGAAACACTGATCCCTGTCCCGGTGCCCAGTTTGTGACACAAGGTTTTTTTATGTCTGGGGAAAATGAGGTGAGTTAGTGAAAGGGGGAAAATGAGTCTTATGTCCCGTATTATATTTGTGAGGGGTGTTGTGTTTTTTTGGGCTGTTGTGGTCTCGTGTCATTGTTGTGGAACCGCGGGGTTTGGGTTGCGTTGTGGGTTTTTCGTTTTTGGGTTTTTTGTTTTTGTTTTTTGGTGTGTTCGCCTTAGTAGTGTGAATGCCTGCATTGACCGATACAGTGGGGTCCCTTCTCTCTGATTGACTTGGCAATTCGCCGGTTTAAATAAAGTAAATCGGTATCCTCACAAGGTTCCCAAACTTGCTCTTGTACAGAAGTAGGTAACAAAGCAACTAGGATAGATTTCACCATATACCGCAAAGGAGGAACGTGATGTTCGTTTTAACAAGGATTTAATGTGGGGGTCACGGTTGTGACTCCATTTTGAAACTTTTACCCCGAAGCTGATTGATAAAATATCGAATGTCTTCTGACAAAGAAGCAGGCTTTAATGAATAAGTCTCGTAAACTGAATATGATGACTTTACATCTAAGGATTTGAACGAAGATCTAAAAATACTACGTATGTGTTCGTCGGCTATTTGTGTAATCAAACGTATGTTTTAACGTAACCTAAAGAAACTGCACCTAACCTAAACTATCGCTACTTAACCTAAAACCCAACGGTACTTCATGTAAACTAACCTAGCCTAACCTAAGTAACCTTGCATTTCCTAACCTAAAGGAACATGAATGTGGGAACGTGACATCATCATTATCATAATCACAATCATCATCATCAGCATCATCCTCATCCTCAGCATCATCATCACCACATCATCATCTCATCATCATCATCCTCACATCATCATCATCATCATCACAATCAACCATCATCATCATCATCATCCTCAGCATCATCATCATCATCATCATCATCATCATCATCATCAACATCATTATACTTCTGTCCCCCATTCCCCGTTCCCGTTCCTCCTTCTCCTCCTCCTCCTCTTCCTCCTTCCACTTTTATCTCTCGTTCCCCCTTCCCTTTCTCTTCCCTTTTACTACTTCCACTTCTATATCCCTTCCCCTCTTCCCCCCTCCACCTTCTCCCCCTCCCCTTCTATTTCTTCGTTTCCCCCCCTTTCCCCCCCCTCCTCCGCCTCCTCGACGTTCTCCTACCAATATATGTATTAATATATATATATATATATATATATATATA
>NW_023639960.1:0-10000 GCF_015228065.2 Penaeus monodon
CTATGATCTCCATGCAAAATGGTAACCTAGTCTGTTCTGTAAGACTTAGGAACTCTATTGATTGCTTCAGACAGTTTTGATTATTCTTCTCCCACAAGAATCCCTGTAATGTTGTCTTTGGGGAGACTTTGCTGTAGCAGCAGTGGCTACCCTGGACCCTGTTGTATGACCACGTGTCCTTCCTCAGGGATGCGTGGGCTAGGGCTCCCATGATCGCAACTGCTTCTGCCTGTAGCGAGGAGGCATTGTCTGTTACCCTCATGGATTGTATAGCATCCCTTGCTGCAGTGTGTGTTTAAGGGATCAATTGATTCATCCGTGAAGTACATTCTACCACCTGGAGGAGTGATGGCTGCAATGACCCTCTCAGCTTCTGACTTTAGACTAGGCATGGTGTATTGGTTCTGTCTCCTTGACTAGCTCAAACAGAGAACTCGATCAAGGTTTGTGCCACGGCGGGGCTTCACAAGTCAGGGTGGGGGAGTCCATGCTCTTGGCAAGTAGTTGTTCAAAACTTTTTTTTCTCATGTTTTGTTTTCCCCTGGGAGCTTGATGACCTTTGAAAAGAAATAAACTGCCATTAGATCAATTCGTGACTCCAGGGGGAGGTTTTTGCCTCCATGAGGGGGTTTTGAGGGCCTTCGTCCCTGATCCTGACAGCTTCATTCTGAACTGTCTTGTATATAGAATGATCTTGGTACTTTATGTCTGGCTCCAATGTGTTCCCAGATATTGCTCCAGTCATCATTACCCCAGATATTGGGTCCAGTAAATTATTACCCCAAGGTATTGGAAGACCTGTACCCATTCTAAGTCCATTCCCTGGATTCTCAGACTTGTGCCTTAACATTTATCTCAGAGCCATGGCTTTGGATTTGGCTGCAGAGATCTTTAGTCCTCTTCACAGCACTCCTCAGATACAAGATCCAGACAGGGCTGGGCTTTACTTAGATGATTGCAAGGTCGTCTGCATAGGAGATGATCTTGCACCGCACTGGGAGCTGTATGTTGAGGATGCAGGACACTAGGGTCTTGAAAAGGGCTGGACTGAGGACCCCACCCTGAGGTGTTCCATTTTCTAGTAGCATGTGGTGTGGAGGTGACCTTGGAATCTGACTTTGGCTGTTCTCTTCCTGTTCTTTCCTCTGATTCCCTTCTGGATCAGGCCTCCTGAATATCAAGGGCTTGCTAATTTAAAAGCCTTCTCCAGGTCTAGGAATACTACCACAGAAGTGTCAGTTTCTGATTGTGCTTAAGAGCATGCTATGCTGTGTGCTGTGCTCATGCCCCTTGTGAACCCATGGAGGTGTTCATGTGGGGGTCCCATTTTCCAGTCGATTTAGTACCATATTCTTGGCTGTCTTGCCTAGACAGCTGAGGAGAGATGGGGCGGTACTTCCCTGGCTCCTTTGGTTTTGGGATGGAAACTATGATGGCCCTCTTCCAGTTTTGAGGTAAAGTGGAAGTTTCCCAGGACTTGTTGATGCATTGCAGGAATGCAAGTTCATCTGAGAAATGATAGGGTACAAGATCCCATCAGAACCCAGGGCTGTGCAAGAAATGTTTTTGTAGGTTTGTCTTAGTTCTCTCAGAGAGATGATAACATCTGAGTTATCGGGTTTCGGCTGCCCTCTCTCTGATATGAGCAAGTCTGCCTGGTTGTAGGCGTTGGTTTGCCCTCATTCAGCTGGCAGACTGTTGCTGCTTGTTTTTGTAGAGACTCGTGCACAGTCTATTTGCTTCGCTTGAGGGTTGTGGTGTGTGCACCTCGGAGCTAAGCACTAGTAGCTTTCCTGACCCATTGCCACAGCTCTGTAAAGGTGGTTCGGTGGTCAAAGGACTCACACTATTCCAGCCACTTTTCCTGCCTGACTCTTATGGCATTTTTCCTTGGCATACCTGACTGCTTCTCTTAGGAGGGCTGGGTTTGTCAGGGGTTCTTTGCCTTCGGAAATGTTTTCTACACATGTTCATTCTGTGGTTGACTTCCGTAATCTCGTCATTAAAGTACTAGGCGTTTTTATAACTCTGGGACCATGGCAAAGTTTTAGGTATAGTCTGTGAGAGTGTTTTGATTTTAGCACTGCTAAGTCTGGCTTCAAGCACTTCCACGTTTTTCACTCTGGGGGGGTTTTTATTGCTTCTAAGACAGTGGGCCAAAGCATTCTGAAAGGCTTGCCAGTTGGCCTTGTTTCCCATCCTGAATTTGGTTGTGGCATTTGGGCTGGGCCAGTATCCATGAGGGTAATAACAGTGCCATAATGGTCACTTGTGACAGTCTCATCGATACACCATCAAAATTCTCTCCACCAGAGCCGCATGGCCAAGGAGGGTCTAGGACCCCTCCTTTGACATGAGCTGGCTCTTGGCTATTGAGAAGAGTGATCTCTGGGAAGTTGGCTATGTGATGGCCTCCCCACATCCGGGGGCCCTGTAGGGAGCCAGGATGGGGTGGTTTGCACTGAAGTCCCCCCTATATTCACTCGGTCTTGTGCTCCCGTAGAACAGACCTAGCTGATGTCTAAGCTCCACCAGCCTGCGGTACACATTGTATAGCTTGAAGGGGCCTCCAGCCAGGTGAATCTCGACGACAAGAGATTCAACATCCTCTTCACGGTGCGGTGCGTCGGCTATTGCAAGGGATTGTTGCTCAGACCAGGGTGATCAATCCTGTTTTGCCAACTATGCTTGGCAGCATGAAGACATGATAGCCTGAGAAGCGAACAGTCCCCTCTATTAATGTCTCCTGGAGCATGACAATGTCAGTGTTCCTTGATCGCACTATTGTGTGGAGGATGGCATTCTTTGTATTAAAGACATAGATGTTCCACTGTAGTATGCTTAGATTGTGTGTCATGAGTTACTTGGTGATGGGTTACACCCAGAGTCGTCTTTATATTCGGCTTCAGAGTAGGAGTCTGACCACACCATTGTGAAGTCCTCGCTGGTTGAGGCCCCCCCAACGGAAGCCACCTTGCCGCGGTGGGGGGGCTTGAGGTCCCAATGATCTGGTGAGCCGGACCAGAGGGCTACCCATACTGGAGGGGTCACCAGTGAGGGATGATACAAAATGGCTTTCTGGTGCACCAAGGCCTATGAGAGGGGATGGTGCACCCACCCCTGGTTCATTCCATCTTGGACCAGGGAGAACTCTCCCACGTGTGTTTGCCGTGTGTGCATCCCGTATTACCAGAGACGGGAGTCCTGGAGGTTGAGTGATGCTGTACGCTGTGCCCTGCAGCTACAACACACTCTTTGGTCCTTTTATTCTGGTTAGACGGGTGGCTTGATCAAGGCCCGGTCAAGTCAATCGGCTGGTCAAATATGGCTAGGTTCAAGCAGACACTATTCAGTCGGTAGCGCATAGGTCCCGCAACTGCCACCCACACTGTAAAGTGGGCGGCATATATTTCCTCATTACCCCGGGTTGGCTGTTGGGAGATTTTGAACCCCAACTATAGCTTCCCCTTGTTGGACTCCATGGTGGGTGGGGGGGGGTGAGGAAATGAAGAATTCAAATTTGTATGAGTACTACAAATTTACAAAGATCTAGCTCTCTCCCTGACGACCTATGCAATCCCTGACCATTCCCTCTGGAACATCACATGTTGTCACTCTGGAACCTTTCCAGCTTCCAAAGGGCAAGAATGGGAATCGTAATGGTTCCCGGGCCTCCCAAACCAGGTAAGAAGGGAAAAGTCCTCCTCATCCACTAAGGAAATCTTACCTGGTAAATATGAAACATTTCATATGTAAGTACCTAGTAGTGAAGACCATTGATGGTGTATCAATCATGGATCTTGATATTTTCGAAGTACATCGAAAAATTATTGAAGTATGTCAACGTGATCCTCGCATCACCCCACAGCGAGATGGTAGCCTGATAGTTAAGGTTTCGTCACCAGACGAGAGTGACCGTCTGCGTGCGATATGCGACATTCCTGGGCTCAAGTTTCATGTTCTCCTCAGAAAACCCTCAATCAGTGTAAGGGAATTATTTTTTTCCTGAGACCTCATGAGGTATTCTGAGGAGAAAATTTTTAGAGGAACTAGAGATTTTTAAATGTAGTGGCAGTAAACGTTTTTAAGAAGAAATTTTGATGGTTTGGACAGTCGCCCCAAAGCTCTTCTTCTCTTTTTAACACGTTATCCTTCCAGATCGGTTAAGTTAGCATGGTAACCACTGAAGGTAAAGCCATATTTTGCCAAACCCTAGCGGTGCTTCCACTGCCAGGTTATGGGCATGGAGCCAACTCTTGCCGTTTTAAAGAAAATGGGCAACCAAGAGTATGTGTAATGTGTGGTAAAAAACAGGTCATCAAGGAGATGACAACTGTCCAGGTCCAATATGCTGTTACCACTGCAAAGAGGCTCAGAAGCTTCTTCAAAGCAGTGTAAAAGGTACAGATTTGAAAGGGAAGTATTGGTAATAAGGAGCAGGAGAAAGTTATTTTTCCCAGAGGCCAAAGCGACGTCCCGTGTGCTGTTTGCACAGCCAGGAAAAGTCCTTTGCTTGGGTTCTAGCCCATCCTCCTTCCCACCAACCCTTGCCCTCCAATGCTTCTTACAACACAAAACTCTGCCACTTTCTTTAACCCTCAGTCGGAAATTGCTGACACGGGCCTCTGGTGAGTTGTTCCACCAAAACGGAGTAGGAGTGAGGGGTCTATTCAGGAGACTCCTCCTCCCAAAAGTATGGGTCTTTGGAGCCAACATTAAGGCTCCAGAGGCCTCAACGGTGACAGCTCCAGCTGCCACCACATCCACAGGGGCCTCTGCTGCTAGACAGAATCCCCCTGAAGCAAAGGCTCAGGTCCGCTCTTTGCCCAGGCAAAGAAATCCTGAACCTGTCCAAGGGAAACCTGTGGAAACTAGCTCCACAGGTAAACAACCATTAAAAAGGTACTCCCAGGATCATGGAAAAGGGACAGCCTAAAGGTGTGAGGCAAACCTTGACCCCCAGGTGCTGCCAAACACCTTATGAAGAAATAATCTAAAGAACTGGATACCCTAATCCAATGGAACTGTCAGGGAATTCATGCAAAATGGGAAGAACTGCAATATCTGATAGCTTCATATAATCCAATTTGTGTATATCTACAAGAGATTTTGACCAGGGAAAATCATCCGTATTTCCCTGAGAGGTTTCCCAAAATTTCAAGCCCATTATGGGACCTTTGGACCAATGGACCTCACGGAGGAGTAGCGTAATGGTACACCCAAGATATTCCCTTCCAGGCCATCCCCCTGCAGACAACACTGCAGGTGAAGGCTGTGAGAATAGGCTTGACACGACTTACACTGTTGCATCCATCTACCTTCCTCCACATAATCTCAATATGATGATTGGAAGATGTACTTGGGCAGTTGCCACATCCATTTTCTCTTGGGAGATTTCAATGTCGGCATCACCTCTGGGGAGACACTTGTGAACCCCTCGAGGAAGGGCCTTGGAGTCCTTGTTCTTAAGAGTAGATGCAGTTTTACTGAACAGTGACACTCCCACACATTTCCAAGTTCAAACTGGGACATTCTCCAATATAGACCTATCAATAGGCTAAACCTATTCACAGTTGAACTTCACTTGGCAGGTCATGGAAGACTTACATGGAAGCGACCACTTTCCAAAAATTTTTTGGAGGAGGTGATGGTATTCTAGTCAATGGAGTGCAGAGATGGCGACTTGAACGGCAGACTGGAACTTTTTAAAGATCAACTGCAGTATTGCAAAGATCTGTTAATGATTTCCAGTGTGTTCAAGATGCTGTTAATCACTTCACATCAAAAATTTCATCTTGCAGCAGAAGCATCCTTTTCCCAAAAAGTACGGACAGTACCGTCGACCTCTAGTACCACGGTGGTCTGATGAATGCCAACAAGCTGTCAGAGCAAGGAAAACTGCATTAAGGCAGTTGAAACGACGCCCCAGCATTGTAACCTTGATCAGTTACAAAAAGACCCGAGCCAAGGCCAGGCGCGTGCTAAAGGAGGCTAGACGGACGTCGTGGAGACAGTATGTCTGGGACCCCCTTAGCATGGGTGTGGGACAAGGTGCGTAAGATTGCTGGAAAGAGCACATCCATATCACAACCTGCTCTGAAGATAGATGGCATAATCATCACAGACAAAAAAGATATTGCTAATGAGCTAGCTAAATCCATGGCAGAGATCTCCTCTGGAGCATCTTACACTGCTCGATTCTCCACTCTTTGTGCTGAACAGGAACAACACCCAGTGTCGTTCTTCAGTAGGAATGCAGCAGAACTTCCATAAAATTTGCCATTTTTGCGCAAGGAGATGGACTCTGCTTTGCAGCTCTGCTGTAAGACTGCCCCAGGAAGTGACGATATTCCATATCAAATGATATCTCACTTACCGGAGAGCTACCAGAAGTTCCTGTTGGACCTATTCAATAGGTTCTATAGGGAGGGCACAGTGCCATCCACATGGAAAGAGGCTATAATCATTTCCCGTTCCTAAACCTGATAAAGATGCTTCCGCCCCGGAAATTACAGACCAATTTCTCTCACCACTGCATCTGCAAGCTGATGGAGAAAATGGGGAACTTCAGGTTGACATGGCTGCTAAAAAAAAAAAACATGTTGACCCCCTATCAATATGGCTTTGGAAAAATTTAGATCGACCACAGATGCACTTGTGAGGATGGAAACTGCTATACAGAATTCCTTTGCACAGCGACGTCACATGTTTTGGGAGTCTTCTTTGACCTTGAAAAGGTTTACGATACAACTTGGAAGCATGGCATACTCCCTGAAGCTGTATGACATTGGTTTAAGAGGAACATTACCTACCTTTTATACAAAACTTCCTTGCTAACAGGAAATTTAGAGTTTGGGTGGGAAAAAAGTTTCTCTAACCTGGAAGACCACCCCAAGGGAGTGTCTTAAGTGTGACCCTGTTTGCCATTGCTATAAATGACATTGTAAAAGTTGTTCCAAGTTCTGTCTCATGTAATCTGTATGTGGATGACTTTTACACTGTACTGCTCAGGAGGAAGCTTACAGGATGTGCAAGGACACATGCAGGCTGCAATAAATCAGGTTGTACAGTGGGCAACATATCATGGGTTCAAATTTTCTCCAAGCAAGACCATGGCTATACATTTCCACAAACGAGGAAAATTCCACCTTCCCTCTATTTAGGAGCAAACCCACTGCAATTTGTCCAAGAGGTGAAGTACTTGGGTCTAATTTTTTTACTCAAGACTTACATGGGGGCCTCAATCAAACAGTTAAAAATGAAGGCTACAAAAGTGCTTATATTTTGCGGGTTCTTTCACATTGATCTTGGGGTGCAGACCGCACAACGCTTCTACGGCTTTACCGAGCGCTTATTCGTAGTAAGCTTGATTATGGCTGTGAGGTGTATTCTTCTGCAACTCCCACTGTTCTCCCGGTTGGACTCGGTTCATAATGAAGCTCTTAGAATCTGTACTGGGGCTTTCAGGTCTTCACCTGTGGAATTCCTGTATGCTGAGAGTGGAGAACCACCTCTTTCATTACAAACCGGGGCTACATGAACCTGATATACTACACGGATTACAAAGGATTCCGGGATCTCCTACTCCCGAATGGTTTTCAACCCTCTTGAGGATAGCCGATCCTATGGTAGGAGAATGAGGGAAACTTGTGGAAGATCTTAATTTGAGTCTCACTAAGGTTCTGGCTGTTGGAATTCCCCCAAATTCCCCCCCCTGGACTAATCGAGGTCGAGCTGGATTTGGTCGGAATTGGGAAAGGGGAGAAAACAGAAGCAGAAGTCAAAGAGAAATTTCTTCAGCATATTTCTAAGTACCAAGGATCAGAGGCAATATATACAGATGGTTCGAAATCTGAAAATGGTGTGGCTTTGCAGCAGTGAGCAGAAGAAAGACTGCATCTGGCAGTCTTTCTCTAGCAGGCCTCGATCTTTACTGCAGAGTTACATGCCATCCTTGCAGCGTTAAGATACTAAGATCTTACGAACCATTCTATTGTGATATATTGTGGGCTCTCGTAGTGCTTTGCAAGCAATCAAAAGCTTAAACTCATCACATCCAGTTAGTAAGGGAGGTTCAAGACTGGCTTGCACTGATTCAACACGCAAAAAGATAACTCTGTGTTGGGTTTCCAGTGCATGTTGGGTATCAGTGGGAATGAGCGAGCTGATCAGAACCAAGGCAGCTGCTGCTCAGCCTTGTGATCCCGTTTTTTCCCCTCCCACACACCGACCTGAAACCCAGCATAAGGAGTTGTCTTCGCAATAATGGAAGGAAAAATGGGGGCATACCTCCAGAAACAAACTGCCCAGAGATTAGAGATGACCTTGGCAGTTGGGTGACTACATCCACCCTAACCCAAAAGTGGAAGTTGCATTAACAAGACTAAGAATCGGGCACACAAGACTGACTCATGGGCCGATGATGGCTAAAAGTCAAATACTTTGTGAAGGATGCCAAGAGCCATTAACGATCGCACATGTAGTGGAAAAAAAGTGCAACATTCTCAGACCAAAGACGATGTACTTGTCTACCCCATATACACTGAAAAATGTATTGGGGGAGGATTGTGACATAGAAGGTCTTATTAGTTTCCTTAGGGAACTAATATTTTCAATAAAATTTAATTATGCATAAATTTATGCAATATTTTATATACTAAAGCATAGTATTTATCTTTGATTTTTTATTTGTTTATTGTTATTTGTAAAATATTTATTCATAGATTTTTAAGGTTTAAAATATTTTAATATTTCTATTTAACAAGGCATTCGCCGCTAATGACCTTAGCTGTTGACGCGGCAGATAATTTTTAATAATCAATCAATCAATCGCTGGTTTTAGGGATCTTCATCTGTTATCAAGGGTAACCGTGGATCCACTGGGAGGTGGAGAGCCTTTGGTAGTTCTGACTTTTTTTGAGTTTGGCTTTTCTCACTTCAGGCTTTGTCTGTGTATCTTTCTTTTTGCTGACTTTACCTGGGTAAGGTCAGCTTACTCTGGCACTGGCTGCACAGATTCAGCCTGTTCTGGCTCTGCCTGTGAGGGTGTGGCCAGTGTTTGGGGTGGGGAGGGGAGTCTTGTCCTGGGGTGAGGGAGGGGCTGCTTTGGCTCTGTTCAGCTTCCTCCCTTTCAGGACTGCAACATTCTGGGTCATGGGCCCTCATGGCGAAACCCTGACTTTCCCTCTCCACCTCCTCATTGGACTTCCCCAAAGCTGTTGCTAAATGCAGTAAAATACAGCAGTCAACAGGAGAGTCATATCTTCCTCGTCAAAGAGGGGATTATCGTCTCCAGGAGTGGCTTTTGCAATGTTCTTTAAAACCCTTTTTTCCTGTGCTTCTTTTCTGCATTTTTTGGGAAAAGATGGGAAAACTCCTTTTTATCGGAGATATCCGGTGTCGGATCTGGAGGGGCTTCCTTCCTCTTAAAAGGGCGGGAAGTATTTTCTGCGGTCAGGTCCGGGGAGCTTCGCGGTGATTGGTGGGGGCCAGATCGCGAAACGACGTACGCCAGATCAACCCTGTGCTGAAGCTCGTCGCGAGGTGGTCACCAAATATACTTACATATATGTAAATATATTTTTACATACACACGATATACATACATTTATACATACATAACACATACATACAGACATAAATACATACATGATAATTACATACATATACATATACATACTATATATATATATACAAAATATATATATATATATATATATATATAATATATTATATATATATATATATATTATATATATTATACATATATATACATATATATGTGTGTGCGTGCTGTGTGTATGTGGTTGTGTGTGTGTGTAAATACCCACACACACACACAACACACACACACACACACACACACACACCACACACACACACACACCACACCACAACACACACAAACACAACCACATATATGTATGTAGTATATTATATATATACGTATATACATATTTTGTATATATATATATATATATATATATATATATATATATTA
>NW_023639961.1:0-11689 GCF_015228065.2 Penaeus monodon
ATCTTTAAAATTTTTTAAAATTTTTTAAATTTTTTTGAAAAATTAATTTTCAAAATTAAAAATTATTTTTTAATTTATTTTTAATTTTCAAATACAAAAAAAAAATATTTTAAAATTTTTAAAAAATTTTTAATAATTTTAAAAAAATTTTAAAAAATTTTTTTTTTTAAAATTTTTTCTTTTTTTTTTTTTTTTTACTTTTTATAATATAATATGATATTAAAAATATATATTAATAAAATATATAATTTAAAAATATAATTAATTATAATAATATTATTAATATTAATAATATTAATATATTTATGAAAATATAATATAATAAAATATAATAATAATAATATATAATAATAAAATATCATAAAATTTAAAATTCTAATATTATTTATCATATGTTTATGAATTATAGTATTAATATTATTATCATAATTTCCTAAATTTCTGAATATCAATAATTAAAATATTTAATATATAAAACAGTTATTATTATATATTGCTATTATTATTTTGATTTTAATATACTTTTTTTAGTACAAATTATTTAATTATTATCATTTTATCATTATTATTTTTTATTATTATATTTAAAAATATTTATTATATATATAATTATAATCATTATTTAATCTATATCATATATTAATTATTATATATATATATCATTAACATCTATCCAATTAATTATATCATTTAATATTATTATATTAATAATCAGTTTATTATATCTTTTTATCCTAATATTAAATCAATAATTATGACAAATTATTTGATAATTTATTCATTATCTAATTAATTATTAAATTTTACTTAATTATTATATTTTTTATATTATACATAATCCGTATTATATAATATTATCATATTAAATATTATTATGTTATATACATTATACAATTTCATTTATAACATATATTATAATTATTATTGTATTATTAATATTATTTTAGATAATATAATAATTAAATTAATAATTTTAATAATAATAATAATAATATAAATAAAAAAATAATAATAATAATATAATAATAATAATATAATAAAGTTTTTCAATTTATATATTATTTATTAATATCATTATTAATATTTCCATTCTTTTTTACTTTTATCATCATAAATTAATAATATCAATTCAATTTAAAATACATTATCATTCTACTTCAATTATATTATTATTTTGGTTTCCCATTAATTTTTTGATTTTCCTATTTTTACTTATATATGAATTATCCTTATATTATTATATATATGAAATATCATTATTATTATATATTACTATCATCATATATCTTATCATCATCATTATAATCATTATAATATATAATCATTATATATATAATTATTATCATCATTTGCAGATTTTTTTATTTCTTTTATATTATTTAATTAAATAATTAAAGTAATAATATATTAATAACAATAAATTTATAACATAAATTTAAATCATTTTATTACTTTAAAGTATATTCGTTAATTCTGTAATTTTTATATTATTTTTTTACTTAACTAGTAAAATATAGAATAATACTAATAACAATAATGATATAATAACATATTATACATTTTTTATAATTAAACTTATTATTATTATATTTTATTTTCAGGTTAAAAATATATTTTTTTTGGGAAAAATACTAATAATTAAAAATAAAAATAATAATAAAAAAATAATAATAATAATAAAAAAATAATAATAAATAATAATAATAAAAATTTAAAAATAAAATGATAAAAGGGTAATAATGAAATAATGATAATAATAATGATAAAGTAAAATACTAATAATCACAAAAGTTATCCCCAAATTTTCTTTTTTTCTCTTTTTTCATTTAATTTTTTTGGCCCTGATTAAAGAATTTTAGGTAATTTTATCATTTTTTACCTAATAATTGCCCCGAAACATAAAATGAATGGAAAAAAAGTCATTTTGGAGTCTACTTTGAAAAAGACTTTATTTTGCTAGATTTTGCCGCTTTTTTTGGGTTTAAAATTTTTGGGGTTTTTTTTTTTTTTACCTTTTTTTTTTTTTATTTTTGGGCACAATTTCCTGTTTTATCATCATTTTTTTATCATGACTATCATCATTATTTCGTTATCATCAAACATTATCATTTATTATTTAAACATTATCATCATCATTATCATCATTATTGCAATTTTTATCATCATTATGGGATAATTTATTTTTTATTTTGCAATTATTGCAGTTATTTAAAATATATTTTTTTTCATCTATTAAATAAAACAACTACAATTTAAAATAGTTAAAAAACAATAATAATAAAAAATAATAACGTTTTTATAATCTTATTTATATCAAATTTTTTTAAATTTAAAATCGTTATTACTGTAATTTTTACTTTTATAAAAATTATTTTTTTCAATTATACTTCCCGTAAAAAAATAAAAAAAAAGATAATAATAAAAAAATGATATTAAAAAACAAATTTTTTTTAAAAATTGATTTTTATAATTATCTTTTTATTATTATATTGTTATTAAATTTCAGTTATAATATTTTTTTGGCAATAAAACCCAATAATTAAAGTAATAATAATAAAAATAATAATAAATAATAATAATAATAATTTAAAAATATAATGAAAAAAATAATGATAATAATGATAATAAAAATTTAAAAATAATGATAATAGTTTAAAAATACTTAAAAATCATCAAATGTTATCCCAATTTTTCCCTTTTTTCCCCAATTTTATCATCATTATTGTTTTGATTAATAGAAATTTAGGGGAATTTTTTCATTAATTTCCCCAATAATTGCCCCGAAAACATCAAATGAATGGAAAAAACGTCCCTTTTGGGTCTACTCTCAAAAAACTATATTTTTGCTAGATTTTGCCGCTTTTCGACCCCCTTTTTTTGGGTTTTTTTTTTTTTTTACCTTTTTTTTTTTATATAGGGGCACAATTTCCCTTTTTTATCATCATTATTTTCATGGGGCTTTAAACATTATTATTATCATCATTTAACATCATTATCATCATTATTTATCATCATTATCATATTTTTGCAATTTTTATCATCATTTTTTCAATAATTATCATTATTATTGCAATTTTTGCGGTTTTAAAAAATATTTTTTTTCATTATACTAAAACAACTACAATAATAATAGTAATAACAATAATAAAAACAATAATAACCCTTTTTATAACATTTTTTTATTCATTATTTTAATTAATACGTTATTACGTAAATTTTTACTGTTTTTAAAAAATTAATTTTTTCAAAATTTTACTCCCCGTAAAAATAAAAAATAAAGATAATAATAACAATAAGATATTAAAAAAACAAAATTATAAAAAATTCGTATTTTTTAAAATTAACTTATATTATTATTATTGTTATTTTAAAGTTTTAATAATTTTTTGGGAAAAATACTAATAAAATTTAAAATAAAAAAATAATTAAAAAATTAAAAAATAATAATAATAAAAATAAAATTAAAAATAAAGAAATAATGTAATAAGATAATAATTTTAAAATAATGATAAAAGAAAAATACTAATAATCATCCAAAAGTTTTTCCAAATTTTCTTTATTCTCAAATTTTATCCCTCATTATTGTCAGGATATAATAATAAATAAATAATAATATATAATATAATAATAATATATATGATAATAATTATAATATATATATACCCTAATAATTGCCAAATCATCAATATGAATGTAAAAACGTCATTTTGGATCTACTCTCAAAAGGCTATATTTCTGCTAGATTTTGCCGCATTTTTCGATTTTGGATTTTTTTGTCATTTTCCTTTTTTATTATATATGGACACAATTCCTGTTATTTATCATTATTATTCATGACTATCATCATTATTATCGTTATCATCATCATTATTCTATTATCATCATATTTTATATCATATCTCAATTCAATTATTATCATCATTATTGCAATAATTATCATTATTATTGCAATTATTGCAGTTATATATATATTTTTTACATCTATACTTAATACATACATATAATAGTATATAAAATAATAATAACAATAATAACGTTTTATATAATCATATTTATATCATTTTTTAATTAATATCGTTATTACTGTAATTATTACTGTATAATAATTATTTTTACAATTATATCTACCAGTAAAATAATAATATGATAATAAAATAATTATGATATTAATAACATATTTAACAATTCGTATTATTAATAATTATATTTATTATTATTATATTGTTATTATATACAGTTATAATATATTTTTGCAATAATACTAATAATTAAAGTATAATAATAATTAATAATAATAATAATAATAATATAATAATAATAATAATATAATAATAATAATAATAATATATAATAATATAATATATAATATATATATGATATAATATATAATAATGATAATATAATAATACTAATAATCATTCAAATTACCAATTCTCTTTATTCTCACTTTTATCATCATTATTGTCATGATTAATAGAATTCAGGTAATTATTATCATTATTACCCTAATAATTGCCAGAATCATCAAATGAATGGAAAAAACGTCATTCTGGAGTCTACTCTCAAAAGGCTATATTTCGCTAGATTTTGCCGCTTTTTCGACTTTTCGGATTTTTTTTCTTTTACTTTTTTTTATTATATATGGACACAATTCCTGTTATATATCATCATTATTATCATGACTATCATCATTATTATCGTTATCATCATCATTATCATCATTATCATCATCATTATCATCATTATTGCAATTATTATCATCTTATTCAATAATTATCATTATTATGCAATATTGCAGTTATCAATATATATTTTTACATCTATACTAAAACAACTACAATTACTAATAGTATACAATAATAATAACAATAATAACGTTTTTTATAATCATTATTTATATCATTATTTTATATATCGTTATTACTGGAATTAGTACTGTTATATAATTATTTTATCAATTATACCTACCATAAAAAATATAATACTGATAACTAATAACAATAATGATATTAAATAACAATATTATAGACAACTTCGTATTATTATATTATACTTATTATTATTATTATTGTTATTATTTACATTTATATATATTTTTTGGCAATAATACTAATAATTAAAGTAATAATAATAATAGCTAATAAATATAATAATATAATAATAATAATAATATAATAATATAATGATTACTAATGATAATAATGATAACAATGATAATAATAATTGATAATATAATTAATACTAATAATCATCAAAATGTTATCCAATATTCTCTTTATTCCTCACTTTATCCATCATTATTGTCAATGATTAATATAATTCAGGTACTTATTATCATTATTACCCTAATAATTGCCAGAAATCATCAAATGAATGGAAAAAACGTCATTTTGGATTCTCTCTCAAAAGGCTATAGTTCGCTAGATTTTGCCGCTTTTTTTCGACTTTTGGATTTTTTTTTCTTTTTACCTTTTTTTTTATATATAAGGACAAATTCCTGTATTTATCATCATTATTATCATGACTATCATCATTATTATCGTTATCATCATTATCATCATTATCATCATTATCATCATCATTATCATCATTATTGCAATTATTGCAGTTATAATATATATTTTTACATCTATACTAATAACAACTACAATAATAATAGTAATAACAATAATAATAACAATAATAACGTTTTTATAATCATTATTTATATCATTATTTTAATTAATATCGTTATTACTGTAATTATTACTGTTATAATAATTATTTTTACAATTATCTACCAGTAAAAATAATAATAGATAATAATAACAATAATGATATTAATAACAATTATAATAATAATAATATAATATAATAATGATAATATAATAATCTAATATCCAAATGTTATCCAAATTTCTTATTCTCACTTTTATCATATTGTCATGATTATAAATTCAGGTAATTATTACATTATTACCCTAATAATTGCCAGAATCATCAAATGAATGGAAAAAACGTCATTTTGGAGATCTACTCTCAAAAGGCTATATTTCGCTAGATTTTGCCGCTTTTTCGACTTTTGGGATTTTTTTTCTTTTGCCTTTTTTTTATTATATGGACCAATTCTGTTATTATCATCATTATTATCATGACTATCATCATTATATCGTTATCATCATCATTATCATCATTATCATCATTATCATCATCATTATCATCATTATTGCAATTATTATCATCATTATTGCAATAATTATCATTATTATTGCAATTATTGCAGTTATAATATATATTTTTACATCTATACTAATAACAACTACAATAATAATAGTAATAACAATAATAATAACAATAATAACGTTTTTATAATCATTATTTATATCATTATTTTAATTAATATCGTTATTACTGTAATTATTACTGTTATAATAATTATTTTTTAAAATTAATACTAGCCAGTCAAAAATAATAATCCTGATACTAATAACAATAATGATTTAATACAAATATTATAACAATTCGTCTTATTTATAATTATACTTATTATTATTATATTGTTAATTATACAGTTATAATATATTTTTTTGCATATACTAATAATTAAAGTAATAATAATAATAATAATATAATAATAAGAAGATAATAATAATAATAATAATAAGAATAATAATAACTAATGATAATAATGAGAATAATGATATTAATGATAATATAATGATAATAGTAATAATACTAATAATCATCAAATGTATCCCCAATTCTCTTTATTCTCACTTTTTTATCATCATTTTGTCATGATTATAGAATTCAGGTAATTATTATCATTATTACCCTATAATTGCCAGAATCATCAAATGAAATGGAAAAAACGCATTTGGAGTCTACTCTCAAAGGCTATATTTCGCTAGATTTTGCCGCTTGTTCGCTTTTGGGATTTTTCTTTTACCTTTTTTTTATTATATATGGACACAATTCCTGTATTTATCATCATTATTATCAGAACATCATCATTATTATCGTTATCATCATCTTATCATCATTATCATCCTCCTTATCATCATTATTGCAATTATATCATCATTATTGCAATAATTATATCATTATTATTGCAATTTATTGCAGTTATAATATATATTTTTACATCTATACTATAACAACTACATAATAATAGTAATAACAATAAGAATCACAATAATAACGTTTTTATAATCATTCTTTATATCATTATTTTAATAATATATCGTTATTACTGTAATTTATACCTTATAATAATTATTTTTAATTATACTACCAGTTAAAATAATAATAATGATAATCATAACAATAATGATATTATAACAATATTATAACAATTCGTATTATTATATATTATACTTATTCATTCTTATTATTGTTATTAGTTACGTTATAATATATTTTTGGCATAAGACAATAATTAAAGTAATAATAACTCTAATAGATATATATAATCATATAATAATAATAATAAGAATAATAATGATAATATGATAATAATGATAATAATAATGATAATAGTAATAATCTACTAATCATCAATTTTATCCAAATTCTCTTTATTTCTCACTTTTATCATCATTATTGTCTGATTAATAGAATTCAAGTAATTATTATCATTTACCCGACTAATTGCCAGAAATCATCAAATGAATGGAAAAACTCATTTTGAGTCTAACTCTCAAAAGCCTATAATATTTCGCTATTTGCCCGCTTTTTCGGGGGGGACTTTTTGGGATTTTTTTTCTTTTACATTTTTTGTATTATATATGGACACAATTTCTGTGTATTATCCATCATTATTAGCAATGACTATCATCATTATTATCGTTATCATCATCATTATCATCATTATCATCATTATCATCATCATTATCATCATTATTGCAATTATATCATCATGATTGCAATAATTATCATTATTATTGCAATTATTGCAGTTATAATATATTACTTTTTTACATCTATACTAATAACAACTACAATAATAATAGTAATAACAAGTAATATAAACAATATAAACGTTTTTTAATCTTATTTATATCATTATTTTAATTAATATCGTTATTACTGTAATTATTACTGTTTATAATTATTTTTACAATTATACTACCAGTAAAGTAATAATAGTGATAATAATAACAATAATTGATATTAATAACAATATTATAACAATTCATATTATTATAATTATACTTATTCATTATTATTATTGTTATTATTACAGTTATAATTATTTTTTGCAATAATACTAATAATTAAAGTATAATTATAATAATAATAAGAATAATAATAATAATAATAATATTAATAATAATAGCGGTGATAATGATAATAATAAAATCCTAATGATAATAATGATAATAATGAGATAATAATAATGATAATAATAATAATACTAATCATCATCAATTTATCCGAAATATCTCTTTTTAATTCTCACCTTTTTATCATCATTATTGTCATATTAATAGAATTCAGGTATTATTAATCATATTACCTAATAATTGCCAGAATCATCAAATGAATGAAAAAACTCATTTTTGGAGTCTACTCTCAAAAGGCTATATTTCGCTAGATTTTGTCGCTTTTTTCGACTTTTGGGATTTTTTTTCCTTTTATTACCTTTTTTTTTTATTATATATGGACACAATTCCTGTTAGTAATCATCATTCTTATCATGACATCATCATTATTATCGTTATATCCCTGATCATTATCATCATTATCATCATTATCATCGATCATATATCATCATTATTGCATTATTTCAATCATTATTGCAATGATTATCATTATTATTGGAAGCAGATTATTGCGTTATAATATATATTTTTACCTCTAGACTATAACAACGCCATAATAATAGGAATAACATATGAATAACATCATAAAAGTTTTTTAATAATCAATTATTTTACATTATTTAATTATATCGTTATTTACTGTAATTATTACTGTTTAATAATTATTTTTACAATTTATACTACCGAAGTAAAATAATATAATTATAATAAGACCATAAGAAATATTAATAACAATATTACAATTCGTATATTATAATTTATACTATTATTATTTATTTTGGTGTTATTACAGTTATAATATATTTTTTGGCAATAATCTAATAATTAAAGTAATACTATATACTAATATAATATAATAATAATAATACTAATAATAAAATAATAATAATAAATATAATAATAATAATGATATAATGATAATAATGATAATATAATGATATAGTAAATATACTATAATCATCAAATGTTATCCAAATTCTCTTTATTCTCACTTTTATCATCATATTGTCATGATTATAGAATTAGAGTAATTATTATCATTATTCCTAATAATTTTCCATTTAAACATCAATGATGGAAAAACGTCATTTTGGAGTTTACTCTCAAAAGGCTATATTTCGCTAGATTTTGCCGTTTTTCGGACTTTTGGGATTTTTTTCATTACCTTTTTTAGTATATTTGGACACAATTCTGTTATTATCATTTATTATCATGACTATCATCATATTATCGTTATCATCATCATTATCATCATTATATCATTATCATCATCATATAGTTATTCAATTATTATCATCATTATTGCAATAATTGCATTATTATTTCAATTATTGCAGTTATAAATATAATTTTACATCTATACTAATAACAATACAATAATATAGTAATAACAATAATAATACAAATAAAACGTTTTTATAATATCATTTTATTATTATTTTAAATTTAAAACTTATTACTGTAATTATTAGTTATAATATATTTTTTACAATTAATACTACAGTTTAAAAAAAATAATAATGATATAATATAAATAATAATGATATTAATAACAATATTATAACAATTCGTATTATTATAATTTTACTTATTATTATTATTATGTATATTACAGTTAATATATTTTTGCAATAATACTAATAATTAAAGTTAATAATAATAATAATAATAATAATAATAATGATGATAATAATGATAATAATGGGTAATAGTAATGATAATAATAATGATAAAGTAATAATACTAATAATCATCAAATGTTATCCAAATTCTCTTTATTCTCACTTTTATCATCATTATTGTTCATGATTATTAGAATTCAGTGAATTATTATCATTATTACCCTAATTATTGCCAGAATCATCAAATGAATGGAAAAACGTCATTTGAGTCTACTCTCAAAAGGCTATATTGCGCTAGATTTTGCCGCTTTTCACTTTTGGATTTTTTTTCTTTTACTTTTTTTTTATTATATATGGAAACAATTCTTATTATCATCATTATTATCATGACTATCATCAATTATTTCTTATCATCATCATTATCATCATTATCATCATTATCATCATATTATCATCATTATTGCAATTATTATCATCATTATTGCAATAATTATAATTATTATTGCAATTATTGCAGTTATAATATATATTTTTACATCTATACTAATAACAACTACAATAATAATAGTAATAACAATAATAATAACAATAATAACGTTTTTATAATCATTATTTTATCATTATTTAATTAATATCGTTATTACTGTAATTATTACTGTTATAATATATTTTTTGGCAATAATACTGATAATTAAAGTAATAATAATAATAATAATAATAATATATAATAAATAATAAATAATATAATAATAATATAAAAAATATAAATGAATAATAATAAATATAATAATACTGATATAAATGATAATAATGATAATAATAATGATAATAGTAATATACTAATAATCATCAAATGTTATCCAATTCTCTTATTCTCACTTTTATCATCATTATTGTCATGATTAATAGAATTCAGGTAATTATTATCATTATTACCCTAATAATTGCCAGAATCATCAAATGAATGGAAAAAACGTCATTTTGGAGTCTACTCTCAAAAGGCTATATTTCGCTAGATTTTGCCGCTTTTTCGACTTTTGGGATTTTTTTTCTTTTACCTTTTTTTAGTATATTTGGACACAATTCCTGTTATTATCATCATTATTATCATGACTATCATCATTATTATCGTTATCATCATCATTATCATCATTATCATCATTATCATCATCATTATCATCATTATTGCAATTATTATCATCATTATTGCAATAATTATCATTATTATTGCAATTATTGCAGTTATAATATATATTTTTACATCTATACTAATAACAACTACAATAATAATAGTAATAACAATAATAATAACAATAATAACGTTTTTATAATCATTATTTATATCATTATTTTTAATTAATATCGTTATTACTTTTAATTATTACTGTTTAATATTATTTTTACAATTTTACTACCAGTAAAAATATAAAAATGATAATAATAACAATAATGATATTAATAACAATTTATAACAATTTTGTATTATTATATTATACTTATTATTATATTATTGTTATTATTACAGTTATAATATATTTTTTGGGAAAAATACTAATAATTAAAGTATAATAAAATAAAATAATAATAAAAAATAATAATAATAATAATAAATAATAATAATAATAATAATAATGATAATAATGATAATAATGATAATAATAATGATAAAAGTAATAATACAATCATCAAATGTTACAAATTCTCTTTTTCTTCACTTTTCAGCTTTCAAAAAATTTAAATTTTTTTTTCCCCATAAATTCAAAT